>NW_021833837.1:30000-46385 GCF_006345805.1 Octopus sinensis
TTTGTTTCCAGTTTGCCTTATGGAAGTTCAAGCTGGAAAGATTCTGAGGGTTTCTTGTAGGCTGCATGTCCATGCTTTCCTTTGGCCCGTACATGGTCAGCTCTACCATGTTGTGATCCGAGAGTAGTGTCGGTGTCACTTTCACATTATGGATGAGATCCATATTATTTGTGAAGCAGAGATCCAGTGTGTTACCTGCCCTGGTTGGTTGGAGTATTACTTGCTCCATGTACAGGGTGTTGATGAGATTCAGGAGGGACCTCGCCTGTCCTCGTTCACATCTTGTCATTCCTGGGAGAGAAAGGCCCTCGGGCCATCTGACATTGGGTAGATTGAAGTCTCCCATAAGAAGTACACTTATGTATTGTTCTAATGTGATTAGAACTTCTATTTTTATAAGGCAGTCTTCAAACTTGCCTACATGGCTTGGGGCATCTGGAGGGCGATATGTAGCACACACAACTACATCAAGTTGCCTTATATGTACAGTTAGTGTGTCACACACCGAGTTTGAGTATGACAAAAGGACCTGGGGTGTGAGGTCCTCACGGATGTACATAGCAACTCCTCCATGACTCCTTTCTTTTCTGTCGGTCCGTAGTACAACATACTGTGGTATGTGTAATTCCGCATCTGCTATGTCCGGTTTCAGGTGCATTTCCGTAAGTGCTATGCATAAGGCTTGATTGCATGCAACAAAGTCTCTCAAGAACGGGATTTTTGTCCTGTTACTGAGTGTTTGCAGTCCTCTGATGTTCAGTAGGAGCATCGAGGTGAGGTATATGCTGTTGCCGGCTGTGTCCACCTTGGGTCTATTTGCTGTGGTGGTCTTGTTTATTGGGGGTAGTCCCATCTGCGAGCTTGGGTTTGATGAAGCCAGGTTAGCTGCTGTACAATCTTTTGTGCCATGCACAAAAATGATTCTTGTTCAGCAGCTGCCCTTTCAACAACATCATGTTGGCTGTTTGTGGCACGCACCACATCTGCGTACCTCCGTTTTGGGGCAGGTGGTGCGTGGTCCTTCCCTTTTCCTTTTGTTAGTTTCTTTCTGATCTGTTTCGTGTCTCTGCGGCAGGGTCCCCGATGTGCAAAACGGCAGCCTGCACCTTCCTCTCCATGCCAGCAGGTACCTCTCAGGTAGAACCTACACACCCGTGTGCGCTGTTTGTTTCCATCCTTTTTGGTATATGGATAGTCAGGTTTGCTTCTATCCTTGGCTGTTTCATTTTTTGGTTTTGTTTGAGTTTTAGTTTTAGTTTTTCCTCCTTTTATTTCTTCTTTGGGTTCTTCATCTCCATGGCTTTTGGTGCTGGTAGGGGTACTTGCACTTGGGTTTACTTCCCGGGCAGGTTTCTCACTCGAAACCTCTTCCCCCGGGTGTCTACTAGGTGGGGGTGAATTCTTTCATATATATATCTAATATATATATATATATATATATATATATATATATATATATATATATATATATATATATATATATATATATATATATATATTATTTATGTATATATATATATTATATATACATACATACAAAGAGAGAGAGTGAGAGAGAAAGAGAGAGAGAGATGGGGAATGGGAGGGAGAGAGAAGGAGATAATGCTAAAGTGTTTGTGTACAGGTTGTTACGACATTAAGGCTACCAATTTTTGGACTTTAATAACAATCAATAGAGGCGATAAGATATGAAAATTATACATCATTGTAAAAGCTGAGTGTGTCTTGTGTTTGCTTCAGACCAAATAAATTCACATTTATAGATTAGATAATGGCTACAGACCGAAATACAACCATAATACTCCACAAGGAGGAGAAAGTAATACAACTATAGCAAAGAAATGCTTAAAAGTATGTTTAAAATACAGTGTGCATTTAAACACAAAAAGAGGTGTCCAGCATAAGACTACCTTACGCTAGAAGGAACAGCTAAAGTCCAAACCACTAATTGGGGATAAAGTCTCGAAGGGAATGAAAAATAAAAACATTTACCATCTATTTCCTGGACCGGTATTATTAATTATGTTTGTATATATATATATATATATATATATATACTAGCTGAAGGTGACCCGCTCTTCGCGCGGGTAAGAATGTGGTTGTTACTTTCTGTTGCTTCCTTTCAGCACGTAAAATGCACCATCCAAACGTGGCCGATTGCAGCGCCGCCTTGACTGGCTTCTGTGCCAGTGGCACGTAAAAAGCACCAACCGATCGTTGCCGCTGCGAGCCCTCCTAGCACCTGTCTCGGAAGCACGAAAAAAGCACCCACTACACTCACAGAGTGGTTGGCGTTAGGAAGGGCATCCAGCTGTAGAAACACTGCCAGATCAGACTGGAGCCTGGTGCAGCTTCCTGGCTTCCCAAACCCCGGTCAAACTGTCCAACCCGTGCTAGTACGGAAAACAGACGTTAAACGATGATGATGATGATGATGATGATTCTCCCTCTTTGTTTCTCTCTCTTTTCTCTCTCACTTTCCCCACTCTCTTACTTTTCTTTTCTCTCGGACTCTCCCTCGCTTTCTCTTACTCTCTATCTTTATCTATCTCTCTCCCATTTATAAACAACAAAAGATCTTGAGTAAGTTGAGAAATAAAATATTTAGAAGAAAGATCAATCATAAATATCAGGCAGTGGCAACGAAAAGGTCTGCTTCAAGGCAGACAGCCAAACGCTGACATTTAAAAGGCATAGACGTACTTGCGAACTGAATAAAAATAATAAAATATTGGAAACCAAAGTTTGGAGGGATAGAATGTGAGGATAGTAGAGTCACCATGGCTGGCATTTCTTAACGACGGACAGCAACGTATTGACAGTTTAACGGCTGGACGTTAAATTTTGAACTTGATGTAAAAGAAAATTCGTAAACACCAAGTTTTGAATTGATTCGTTCTCACGACAGTAGACTCACAATGGTAAGCATTCAAAACTTCTTCATCATGGACGGCAACACATTGACGATTAAAAGGCTGGCGCAAATTTTTTAGCTTGATGTAATAGAGAATTCCTAAACACCCGCTCCTTTAAACTTTAATCCCCTTCCAGCCCCATTCAGTCCCCTTTTCACATTTTGGTTAATATAACCCGATTTCATTCGGGTGTACTGGGGTCACATTTTATAAGATGAGGAATTTTGTCCTCGAGGTCACGCCTTTCATTTGAGGGAAAAAAATATATGTGTGTGTGTGTGTGTGTGTGTGTGTGTGTGTGTGTGTGTGCACGCATTATATATACAAATGTATACAAATTTTATATATATATATGTATGAATTAAATTAGAGATAAAACCACTAATAGGCAAATCAAACAGTGAAAAACCAAAAACAAAAACATAAAAATAAAAATATAATATAGAAAATATATAAAATTGAAAAATTTAAATTATTTAAATTTAAAATAACAATTATTAAATTATATTTATAATTTGTTTTAAAATATATATAACTCTCAATACATAAATACAGATATATACACTTTGTATATATACATTATATATACATATTTATATATAGAACACACACACACATATATAAATGAACGCAAGAAATATCTGATCCATAATATTTGTTCTCATGATTGTGTGTTTTTCGTGGCGATGATAATTCTCTCTATGAATGCAGACAGATACATAAGAGAACGCCGTTTGACGAACTTATAAAGGGAAACTGAAGGGGAGTTAGAGGGGAATGGAGGAAATAGCGTGAGTGAGGAAGACAGATACGTAAAAGAACGGGTGTGGACTAGCAAAGTGGGCTTTTGGCCCTGGCAACGACACCTTTTAAGATATGGATTTCTAATGTAGCCCACGGGCATCGTCACCCCATTTTACATGTCCCTGTAAATTTTGGAGTTAATCGGACGGGATGTAGTGGCCTTGAAAGCGATCCAAGCGGTCGAAACATATTTCAGTTTTATATAGAGAGACTAGCTGAAAGTGACCCGCTCTACACGCGGGTAAGAGTGTGGTTGTTACTTTCTGTTGCTTCCTTTCAGCACGTAAAAAGCACCATCTGAACGTGGTCGATTGCAGCGCCGCCTTGACTGGCTTCTGTGCAGGTGGCACGTAAAAAGCACCAACGGATCGTGGCCGCTGCGAGCCCTCCTGGCACCTGTCCCGGAAGCACGAAAAAAGCACCCACTACACTCACAGAGTGGTTGGCGTTAGGAAGGGTATCCAGCTGTAGAAACACTGCCAGATCAGACTGGAGCCTGGTGCAGCTTCCTGGCTTCCCAAACCCCGGTCAAACTGTCCAACCCGTGCTAGCATGGAAAATGGACGTTAAACGATGATGATGATGATTCTCCCTCTTTGTTTCTCTCTCCTTTCTCTCTCACTTTCCCCACTCTCTTACTTTTCTTTTCTCTCGGACTCTCCCTCGCTTTCTCTTACTCTCTATCTTTATCTATCTCTCTCCCATTTATAAACAACAAAAGATCTTGAGTAAGTTGAGAAATAAAATATTTAGAAAGATCAATCATAAATATCAGGCAGTAACAATGGAAAGGTCTGCTTCAAGGCAGACAGCCAAACGCTGACATTTAAAAGGCACAGACGAACTTGCGAGCTGAATAAAAATAATAAAATATTGGAAACCAAAGTTTGAATCTGAGGATAGTAGAGTCACCATGGCTGGCATTTCTTAACGACGGAGAGCAACGTTTTGACAGTTTAACGGCTGGTGTTAAATTTTGAACTTGATGTAAAAGAAAATCCCTAAACACCAAGTTTTGAATTGATTCTTTCTCACGACAGTAGACTCACCATGGCATGCATTCAAAACTTCTTCATCATGGACGGCAACACATTGACGATTAAAAGGCTGGCGCAAATTTTTTAGCTTGATGTAACAGAGAATTCCTAAACACCCGCTCCTTTAAATTTGAATCCCCTTCGAGCCCCATTTAGTCCCCTTTTCACATTTTGGTTAATATAACCCGATTTCATTCGGGTGTACTGGGGCCACATAAGATGAGGAATTTTGACCTCGAGGTCACGCCTTTCATTTGAGGAAAAAAAATAGTTGTCATGCAAACTTGCCAGCACTTTTAACATAGGTCTGCATATTTTCAGCTGAACCAACCGACCACTAATGCACACATTATATATATATGTATATGTGTGTGTGTGTGTGTGTGTGTGTGTGTGTGTGTGTGTGTGTGTGTGTGTGTGTGTGTTGGAGTCTCTGTCATACGTGAGCGTTGACGCTGAATTCGACTGGTAAGCAGGTAACCTTGTCTTTGTTGAAATAGTTGTGAGCTACTGGAGTTATTTCTCTGACGGGTAATAAGAATTTCCATATCCTCCGAGGAAACGAACTGTTGACCCAGACAATTAGAATTACTTTTAATAAAAGCATCAATTTAAGAAAAAATAATAAAGTAGTAAAAAATGAAAATTTAGCACGAAAAATTTGCAGGGTTCTAAATAAACGTTAAAATGTAATAGATACGAAAAACCTACATTATCACCAGAACACGAACGCTCGTTGGCGTGTTCTGTTTGTATTTGCTCGATCGGCGCGTTGACAGGCAGAGAATAGAATGGATGGCGAGATTCATAATATTTGTTGTCATGATTGTGTGTTGAAGGTGGCGATGGTAATTCTCTCTATGAATGCAGACAGATACATAAAAGAAGGCCATTTGAGGAAGTGAAAGTAATGGGAATGTATGAAATAGAGTGAGTGAAAAAGTGCTGGGAAGAGAGGAAATAGCGAGAGTGAGTTGAGGAAGACAGATACATTAAAGAACGCAAGTGGACTTGTCAAAGTGGGTTTTTCGCCCTAGCAACGACACCTTTTAAGATAGGGATTTCTAAGGTAGCCCACGGGAATCGTTACCTCATTTTACATGTCCCTGTAAATTTTGGAGTCAATCGGACGGGATGTAGTGGCCTTGAAAGCGATCCAAGCGGTAAAAATGCATTTCAGTTTTATATATATATATATATATATATATAGTATATATATATATATATATATATATGTGTATATATATATATATATATATATATATATATATATATATATATAGATATATATATATATATATATATATGTGTGTGTATATATATATATGTATATATATATATATCATCATCATCATCATCATCATCATCGTTTAACGTCCGCTTTCCATGCTAGCATGGGTTGGATGGTTTAACTGGGGTCTGGGAAGCCCGAAGGCTGTACCAGACCAGTCAGATCTGGCAGTGTTTCTACAGCTGGATGCCCTTCCTAACATCAACCACTCCGTCAGTGTAGTGGGTGCTTTTTATGTGCCACCGACACAGGTGCCAGATGAGGCTGGCGAACGGCCATGCTCAGATGGCGCATTTTACGTGCCACTGGCAGTGAGGCCAGGCAGGGCTGGCACGGCCACGATCGGATGGTGTTTGTTACGTGCCACCAGCACGGAGGCCAGTCGATGCGGTGCTGGCTACGGCCATGTTCGGATGGTTCTCTTATGTGCCACCGGCACTGGTATCACAGCTACAAATTCCATTGATGTTGATCGATTTTGATTTGATTCTTCGATTTTGATTTTGATTTTCACTTGCCTCAACAGGTCTTCACAAGTAGAGTTATGTGTCCCAAGAAGGAAGGTATGCACAGGTGGACTGACTACGTCCCAGGTAGGGGCCACGGGTTATGGCCTCACTTGTCCTGACGGGTCTTCTCACGCACAGCATACTTCGAAAGGTCTGGGTCTCTGGTCATTTTCTTGGTGAGACCTAAAGAGCGAAGGTCGTGTTTCACCACCTCATCCCAGGTTTTCCTGGGTCTACCTCTTCCACAGGTTCCCTCAACTGCTAGGGTGCGGCACTTTTTCACACAACTATCTTCATCCATTCTTACCACGTGTCCATACCAGCGTAGACGTCTCTCTTGCACACCACAACTGATGCTTCTTAGGTCCAGCTTTTCTCTCAGGGTACTTACGCTCTGTCGGGTATGAACACTGACATTACACATCCATCGGAGCATACTGGCTTCATTTCTTGGCATCACATAATATATATATATATAATCTTTTTCGTGACTGCCCAGACCATCAGATGTTGTTACACATCGCTGGTCACAATGAGTTCGCATTGTTTTAGCATTCGAATGACGCCACCCCGCTGGCTAAGCGAGCAGGCCAACAGAAGAAAGAGTGGTGGAAGAGTACAGCAGGGATCACCACCCCCTTCCGGAGCCTCGTGGAACTTTTAGGTGTTTTCGTTCAATAAACACTCACAACGCCCGGTCTAGGAATCGAAACCGCGAGTCCGCTGCCCTAACCACTGGGCCATTGCGCCTCCACATATATATATACAAAGAGAGAGAGAGTGAGAGAGAAAGAGAGAGAGAGAGGAGGGAATGGGAGGGAGAGAGAAGGAGATAATGATAATGTGTGTGTGTGTACAGGTTGTTCCGAAATTAAGGCCACCAATTTTTGGACTTTAATAACAATCAATAGATGCGATAAGATATGAAAATTATACATCATTGTAAAAGCTTAGTGTGTCTTGTGTTTGCTTCAGACCAAATAAATTCACATTTATAGATTAGATAATGGCTACAGACCGAAATTCAATCATAATACTCTCCAAGGAGGCGAAAGTAATACAACTATAGCAAAAAAATGCTTAAAAGTAACCGAACAACAGTCAAGAAAATTGTCAAGAAATTTCAAGAGACTGGTTCCACAGCCGGTTGCCCTGGACGTGGCCAAAAAAGAAATGTGCAGACCCTTCAGCTTATCAATTATACCAAACAGAAGATACGGTGAAATCGTTCCCTCAGAAAACTGGATGCTACAGCAAAACTAAGCTGAACATCGGTGTATCCAAGTGCTGAAGGAGGGTCTCAGGACCCAATGCTAAAAGATGATCCGTTGTCATGAGCTCACACAAGTTTACAAAGCCATAGGACTGGAGAGGAATCGTCTTATCATGCGTTAAAATTTTCATAATGCAGTAATTTTTCACTTGTAAAGTGAAAGAGGTAGACCCAGGAAAACCTGGGATGAGGTGGTGAAGCACGACCATCGAACTTTAGGTCTGACCGAGGAAATGACTAGAGACCGAGACCTATGGAAGTATGCTGTGTGTGAGAAGACACGGCAGGACAAGTGAGACCATAACCCATGGCCTCAGTCCACTTATACATACCTTTCCTTCTTGGGACACAAAACTCTACTTGTGAAGACCTGTTGAGGCAAGTGAAAATCAAACCAAAATCGATGAACATCAATGGAAATTGTAGCTGTGATACCAGTGCCGGTGGAACATAAGAGAACCATCCGAACGTGGCCGTTGCCAGCACCGCCCCAACTGGCCCCCATGCCGGTGGCACGTAAAAAGCACCATCTGATCATTGGCCGTTTGCCATCCTCGTCTGGCCTCCGTGCAGGTGGCACGTAAAAAGCACCCACTACACTCATGGAGTGGTTGGCGTTAGGAAGGGCATCCAGCCGTAGAAACATTGCCAGCTCAGACTGGGCCTGGTGCAGCCTTCTGGCTTCCCAGACCCCAGTTGAACCGTCCAACCCATGCCAGCATGGAAAGCAGACGCTAAATGATGATGATGATGAAAACATGTCCTACCCATCTGCACTGAATTCTCATCAGCATGCTATGGATACTGGACATATCACACATTTCTAGGATTTTGACATTTGATGTCTTATCTTGCCATTTTGCTGCATGTGTTGCACACATGCGAAAAGTTTCAAGTTTTTCTTATTTGTCTGCAAAAGGGAGTCCATGCCACTACCCCATTCAGAAAAATGCTTCGAATACAAGATTTGTATACATTTATTTTAGTAATCAGGTGTGTTCACACAAATACATATAATAATATGCAGGATAATAATATGCAATTTAATGCTGAAAAATTCCAGGCCCTGCGCTACCAGCATCCAAAACTGAATATTAAACTTACAGGATACACCGGTCCACAGGAATTTCAATCCCAGAGCCAAAGTCTGTGTGGGACCTGGGTATTGACATGAGTGATGATACCTGTTTCCAAGTGCACATTACCATGATGGCGACAAAGTGCAGACGAATGGCTGGATGGATCCTAAGAACATTCAGAACCAGAGATAAGGAAACCATGATGGTCCTCTGGCGGACATTCGTCCTCAGTCGCCTGGATTACTGCTCACAGCTATGGTCACCCACCAGTGTAAAATTAACAGCGGACCTTGAAGCAATCCAGAGAAGATTCACAAAGAAGATCGTCTCTTTGCAACAGCTCAGCTACTGGGAAAGGTTGAAACAGCTAAGACTCTACTCCCTGGAGAGAAGACGGGAGAGGTATGCAGTAATATATGTCTGGAAGATCCTGGAAGGAATTGTGCCAAATTTTGGCATTGTAAGCTACACCAATGCTAGAACGGGACGACACTGCATAGTGCCAAAGATCCCAGCAATGCCATCACACTTCAGGACCAGCTTCTGCAACAGCCTGGGTTTCAAGGGCCCACAGCTTTTTAATATTCTCCCAAAGAGTCTGAGGAACTTGCACAAAGTAGATGTAGCGGCTTTTAAATCAAAGCTGGACATCTTCCTGTCAAGAGTCCCAGATGAACCTACCTCAGGGCAAGAGGTGTAAATGAGAATAGCTATATCAAACTCCATTCTTCACCAAGTGCCACATATTAGACAAGGTCCGTCGTAATAACAGTGTAGCACAAAACGGCGGTGCATCAGCATGGCCGCTGCTCTGAGCTGAAACTAGAAAAAAAAATCTCAAACTAAATACATAACCAAAAGAGCTACTACTAGATTCATGCTGTTATGGTACAGGCATATTTATAAACTACGTATCTTCAGGGAATACAGCCAAAGAAACCAAACGAAATCTGAGTGGAACCTGGAGCAGCACTCTGGCTTGCCAGCACCTGTCACACTTTCCCATCCAAGCCTGCAAAGGAAATGGATGGTAAAGGATGATGATGATGATGATGATGAAAACACAACAAAGGCAAAATCAATGTCACTTAAAACTTTTATTCCTTATTCCCATTCCTTTATTCTCTCATAACAAATTCCTCAAAAATCCAGCACAATCATCTTCAGAAACCAAAGTCATCTCTGTGTTGATGTATTTAGATATATAAATGATATTGAAGTTGTGATTCATGAATTTCATGTTGACATCCAAGAAACTGAAGTTGATAATGTCAAGCTTGAAGAGGAATAAACCCTGTCTTTTAGCAGACAAAATATTCATAATTGTTGTCGTGTTGTAATAAATTTTAATACTGATACAGTTACACTTGTGTATGAATACTCACGAGTACTTAAGAGGCCATTTGCAGAGAATGGTTTACCACAGATATGACATTGATATGGTTTTTTTCCCCAGTATGAATATGCTTGTTACTATTGCTAGAGAATGATTCACCAGATATCACAATCATGTGGTTTCTTCCCTGTATGGGTACGTTTGTGTTTAGACAAGACCCCACTTTGGGAGAATGATTTACCACAAATATAACAATGATATGGCTTCTCTCCTGTATGAATACGTCTGTGATTATTTAAAGTCTTGTTGTGAGAAAATGATTTACCACAAATATCACACTGATATGGGTTTTCTTCAGTATTAATACATTTGTGACTAATCAAATAGCTATTTGTAGAGAATGCTTTATAACAGATATTACAAAAATATGGCTTCTCTCCCGTATGAATACGTTTATGCCTAGTTAAAGTGCTACTTTCAGAAAATGATTTACCACAGATATTACAATGATACGGTTTCTCTCCTGTATGAACACGCTTGTGCTTAGTCAACTGACTATTTTCAGTGAATGCTTTATAACAGATATTACAAAAATATGGCTTCTCTCCCGTATGAATACGTTTATGCCTAGTTAAAGTGCTACTTTCAGAAAATGATTTACCACAGATATTACAATGATACGGTTTCTCTCCCGTATGTATACGTTTGTGTTTAATCAAGTCACTACTTCCAGAAAATGATCTACCACAGATAGTACAATGATAGGGCTTCTCACCTGTATGAGTACGTTTGTGTTTAAGCACGTCACCACCTTGAGAAAATGATTTACCACAGATATCACACTGATACGGTTTTTCCTCAGTATGAATACGTTTGTGACGAGTGACAGTGTCAGTTCTGGAAAATGATTTACCGCAGATATCACACTGATATGGATTTTCCCCAGTATGACTGCGTTTGTGATTAGTCAATACACTATTGCTAGCGAACGATTTATCACAGATATCACAATGAAATGGCTTCTCTCCTGTATGTGTGTATGTGTGTGTAGTCAAGTTACTCCTTTGAGAGAATGACCTACCACAAATATCACAGTGATATGGCTTCTCTCCTGTATGAACACGTTTGTGTGATCTCAAGGGAGCAGACTCAGGAAATGATTTACCATAGATATTACACTGATATGGTTTTTCCCCAGTATGAATATGTTTTTGATGAGTCAAATGACCATTTTGCGAGAATGATTTACCACAGACATCACAGTGATATGGTTTCCCTCCTGTATGTGTACGTTTGTGTTTAGTCAAGTTACCACAATTAGAAAATGATTTACCACAGATATCACAATGATATGGCTTCTCTTTTGTATCAGGGGTTTTTGGTTCAGTCAAATTATTCATTATGAGAGAATAATCTGTCATAAATATCACAATAATAGTGTGTTCTTCAAAATTCTGTGGATGTTAGTGTTTAGTTGTGTCACTATTTCCAGAGAATAATTTAATCTTATGTTTCTTTCGTTTGTGATTTTACTTAATGTCTAAAATAGAAAATGTAAACTGTCAAATCTTTTGTAAAGTTATCCAATGTTAATCAACCTGTTAATTGATAATCTCCTCTACATTCCAGACAGTGGAGAAAAAAAATGTTGTTGTTATTACAATGTCCAGAAATTTTTTCCCATCATTTGTTGAAGATCTAATTTATATTAAGAGGTTGATGTATTGATGAATGTTTCTTGTGGACGTCCTTCAGTCAAGGAAAGTCAATAAAAACATCAGAGGCACGTCTGAATGAAGAAATTTCTTTTATGTCGACACGATGTGATATTCTGAAATAAGAAAAGAGGCAGTAAGATAAAGTGGATAGTTAAACAACAGAGTTATTCAATTTTACAACATCAATTGACATCCATTTAATATCTACGTTTGCATGGGGCAGAATCCATTGAGGCATTGAAAGTTTTACAACATTCTGTATATAGATGAATCATTTTTACCTTTCTCTAATTATTTATCTCTTTTCTTTCTCTTCTCTCCTTTCACTTGTTTCACCTGTGGTTAGGGTATTTCACTCACAATTGTAAAGTTGTGAGTTCGATACACAGTGGTGCAATGAGTCTCCAAGCCATTTTATTTCACTTTGCATCAGTCCCCTCAGGTGTCAAAAATGAGTCTCACCTGTAATTCAAAGGGCCAGTCTTCTCACCATCCGTGTCATGCTGTGCCTCCCTGAAGACTATATTAAGGGTCCACATGTCTGTGGAATACTCAGCCATTTGCATGTTAATTCCATGAGCAGGCTTTTCAGTTGATTGGATAAACTAAAACATAGAGTGCCAGCAAGTGGTTCAGCCAGGGACTGTGGCCATGCTGGAGTACTTCTTTAAATGGTTCAATCAAACGAATCAACCCCTCTACTTATATTTAAGTTTGCTACATATTCTATGAGTCTCTTTGGACCAACCACTATGTCACAAGGATGTAAACAAACTAACAACCATAGTCACACGCAGTATGGCAGGAGGGGGAGAAACACAAAGACACACATACGCACCTAATTGTATACATGATACACTTTCCACCTACCAAATCTCCCCACAAGGCTTTAGTTGGCCCAGGGTTGTAGTAGAAGACATTGGCTTAAGATGCCACGGGACCACTTGCTTTGAGAGCAAGTACATGGTTCAATATCCTTTATTTAATATTTCAGAAATATTTGGCTGCTATTTCCAGCAGCTTCTGTAACCTGTGTAGAAGCTCCTTTATGGAACAAGACAGACCGTCATCATTGTCATCATTTTAACATCCACTTTTCCATGCTTCAATGGATCAGATGGATTATACAGAGGCAGATATTCTACAGCTGGATGCCCTTCCTGTTGCCAATCCTTACCTGTTTCCAAGTGAAGTGAGATTCTTACCAAAAACTTACCACATAACAAGCCATAACCCCCTCTGCTGAATGGTTGGTGTCAGGAAGGGCATCCAGCTGTAAAATCCTGCTAAAACAATCACAGATCTCGTGCAGTCTTCCACCTGGCAGACTCCTGTCAAGCCTCCCCCTCAGGCTGGCATGGAAGGCAGACATTAAACGATGATGATGATATGTGTATACGTGATA
The DNA here is from genome assembly GCF_006345805.1 of Octopus sinensis. NCBI lineage: Eukaryota > Metazoa > Mollusca > Cephalopoda > Octopoda > Octopodidae > Octopus > Octopus sinensis. Next base: position 43,368 of record NW_021833837.1, read on the forward strand.
TGCTTCTTTCAGTTTCCATCTACCACATCCACTCACAAGGTTTTAGTTGACCCAAGGCCATCAGGGGAGACACTTACCCAAACTGCAAGCATGGGTTGGGTAGCAAACTCCCTACCTCAGAGCCACACCTGCTCCCTGCATCGACTGATGCTGGCGACACATAAAAAGCACCCAGTACATTCTGTGGTTGGCATTAGGAAGGGCATCTAGCAGTAGAAACCATTGTAAAGATGACATTGCAGCCTGACCCAGCCCTGCACTGTTCTGCTTCTCTGTCAAACAGTCCAACCTATGCCAGAATGGAAAGCAGACATTAAACAATGACAACGAGGAAGATGATGACGATATGTTCTTTTACTTGTTTGTGTCATTTGACTGCGGCCATGCTGGAGCATGTATACATAATATCTCTCTTTACTCTTTTGCTTGTTTCAGTCTTTTGACTGTGGCCATGCTGGAGCACCGCCTTTAATCAAGCAACCCGACCCCAGGACTTATTCTTTTGTAAGCCCAGTACTTATTCTATCCGTCTGTTTTGCCGAACCACTAAGTAACGGGGACATAAACACACCAGCATCGGTTGTCAAGCAATGATAGGGGGACAAACACAGACACACAAATATATACACACACATACATATATATATATATATATATATACGACAGGCTTCTTTCAGTTTCCGTCTGCCAAATCCACTCACAAGGCATTGGTCAGCCCGAGGCTATAGCAGAAGAGACTTGCCAAAGATATATATATATATACCGGAGTAAACACATAAATGTGAAACAAGGTGGAAAAAAGAGTACTCAAATACCAGTGGTAGAGTAATATGCTTTATTTAAAGCAGCAGAAAATTCAAAACTCAGAGTAACACGTTTTGTTGAATTTTCTGCTGCTTTAAATAAAGTATATATATATATATATATATATATATATATATATATATATGTAGAAAGGGAGAGAGAGAAAGAGAGATACACATGCACACATCTAAAGTTTTACACAGCAAGCACAATAACCTCAAAAATTTACGATGCTCAACAATTAACAAGAGAAAGTTGTAACAACGACACTGAGTGTAGTTTAAAAACATTCGCAGGTTTGTTGTATGAAGCTCGTTTCTCAACCACATAGTTCTAGATACAGTCCCAGGACATGACAAATTGGGCACAACTTTTCTACTACACGCTTGAGCTGACCCATGTCTTGTGAGTGGATTTTGGTAGGTGGAATTTGAAAAAAGCCGATCCTGTATACATATACACATATATATATCAATGTGTGTGTTTTTCCGCCCAACCCTCACTCACTGCTTGAAAACCGACGTTGGTGATTATGAGGAAAGAAAACTGAGGCTTGTGAATCATGTGAAATTCTCCTTCATTACACTGGCTCAGAACAATGGTTTCCACAACAAATTCGGATATAATCACAAACTACACCGTCTGAAAAGTATTAAAACTGTCATCCTCTAAAATATAGTCATAGCACATTCCATTAAAGAAAAACAAAAAACGATTTTTCAGAAAGTGAGAAGAAAACAAAGTCAGTGGGGCACAATTATGTACTTATACACCACAGATTTTTAGTTATTCTATCAAAATTAATTAGACAGCTTTTCTCTCATTATGCAGTAATTAAATGTAAGGAACATCTACCAATTCTGAATTACCGTTAATCTAACAAATCTTTTATCAATTTACTTCACATCACGGATCTTTTCCGTTTGACGGGCAGTTTTTCAAAATAATTTCCACGTAACTAAACACTTTTAAACTTCGTATACTGGTAGAATGTGTTTATAAAACATCTTTTTCTCTTGGCTTTATTGAGAAAATTCTATGGTTTGTAAGATATTTGTTGTGGTTTTTTCTTCAATTTCGGCAATTTCAACCAATCAATGACGTCTATTGAGGTGAAAGTATTCTGTGCCGTATGAATATGTCCCTCGTTTAAGAAACAGATTGGGTTTATTTACATTTCTGAAGAAAAAAAGATACCCTTCTGCCACCCCTAACTAACCCTAACCCTAAAACAGATTGAAATGCAATAGATCGATACTAGGGTCATAATTATGGGTGACAATTTCATATGACCCCGCTAGAAAAAACTGCCGGTCAAACGGAAAAGATCCCATATTACATGGAACACTCGTCCGTCTTTACTCAAAGTTCAGATTCCACCAAGGTTCGCTTTGCCTGTCATCCTTTCGAGGTCAATGAAATAAAAAGCAATAAAAAGAACTGGTGTCCAGGCAATAGAATTACGTCTTCCCACCAAATTACAGGCCTTATCATTATCTTCATTATTATTTATGGACTCGGAAACGAATTTAAGTGAAATGTCGACTTCGGCGGAAAGTCCTGAGTTTAAATACGGCCGAGGTCGACTTTGCCTTCATCCCTTTCGGGAAATACTAAGTTCCATATATTCTACTCCCCTCGCTCGCACGAAAGATTGCTCGCCTTGGGCCAAAATTTGAAACCATCATCATCATCACTATTATTAATATAACATTAAAGTAAATCTTATTATCAATGCCTCATAAACAACAGGACAGCATTAATTAATGTGGTATACTTCCTCTAATTTTACTAATTAAATATGCCATTCTACTGTCCCATTCTGTGAACATCTTCATCTTGAAGAGTTTTCAAATTTTCACCAGAAAAGCTGAATTTTTATAGGGATCTGTAGCCTCAGAAATAAGCCTGAGACCTTTTCACTTTGACAGGCAGATATAAAAAATAATTTCTTTGTAAATAAACACTTTTAAACTTTGTATACTGGTAGAATGTGTTACATAAAACATCTTTTTCTCTTGGCTTTCTTGAGAAAATTCTGTAGTTTATAAGCTATTTCAACCAATCAATGACGTCTGTTGAGGTGAATACAATTCCTGCTGTTCTTTGCCAACAACTTCCTGTGGTCTCCATTTAGTTTGTCATTTCATATTAGTCACGTTCGTATGAATAAAAGATAGTGGGGTTAGGGTTAGGTGTGGGGGGAAGGTTTTT
>NW_021833838.1:0-5000 GCF_006345805.1 Octopus sinensis
ATCACCACCCGCCTACCCTCCACCACGATTACCACCTCCACCATCACCATTATTTATATCAATAAAAGTTTTGCAAATTTTAGCACCTCCAAACATTACCACCCTTAACGAGCACAACGACCACCACTACAATCACCCCACCACCACCACCATAATCATCCCTTTTCCACCACCACAGTCACCACAACAACCACAGTCACCAGCACCACCACTGCTACTACCATCAGCACCACTAATACCTCTAAAATGTATAAGAACAGCATCAGAACCAACACCACCTGCCAACAAAATTCACAACTGCCACGAATAACGACATCAGCAAGAAGAAGAAGAAGAAGAAGAAGAAGAAGAAGAAGGATTGGAATATGAAGATGAAGAAGAAGAAGAAGAAGAAGAGAAGAAGAAGAAAAAGAAGAAGGAGAAGAAGAAGAAGAATTGGAAGAAGAAGAAGAAGAAGAAGAAAAAGAAGAAGGAGAAGGAGAAGAAGAAGAAGAATTGGAAGAAGAAGAAGAATTGGAAGAAGAAGAAGAAGAAGAAGAAAAAGAAGACGACGACGACGAAGAAGAAGAAGAAGAAGAAGAAGAAGAAGAACACAAACAACAACAATAACAACAGCAGCAGCAAGAAGAAGAAGAAGAAAAAGAGGAGGGACAACAACAACAACAACAGCAACAGCAGCAACAACGCAGGTAAGAAAACGATCGCCGCCATTTAGAGAAGCATCAACCAGAGAGTTAAACGGTAGCAACGTTGGAGGTAGAATCAGTTAAAAGAGCACCAGCGCCAATACATCAAGATGAGAGACCACCACCACAACACAGGAATTAACATCATCAATCAAAAGCTTTCAAAATGGATTTATAGAAGCAAAAAAGAAAAAAGTTATCGCCATTTCTAGAAAATTTATGGCGTGTATAAGAATGATGGCGTGTTTATGAGTGTTTATGAGCGTTCGTGCGTGGGCATAGATATATATATAATATAAATATGTGTGTGTCCGTGTATATGTATGTATATGTATATGTATATATGCATGTGTGTGTATATATATATATTATATATATATATATATATATGTATATATGCGTGCATGTGTGTGAGTGCATGTGGTATGTACACATATACGTGTATATATATATACACATATATATATATATACGTTAAATTATATATGCACTTAATATATGTTCATTTAATTTAATCCATAAATTGTTGGTTATGCACTCACACACACACACACAACTCTCTCTCTCTCTCACTCACACATATATATGCATTTATACATGCAGACATACACACACAGAAGCATATGTGCATATATACGTGTCATATATGTATATATATATATATATATATATATATATGCGTATATGTAAATATATATAACTATATATGTATACATATATATATATATTATATATGTATACATATACATACATACATATATATATATATATATAAAACGTTCCATGTTCTCGCTACACACAAAGATAGAATTCACACATGCATATATATATATATGGAGGTTTGCATGAATGCATACATACACACATATACACATACATAGACGCATATGTGACCACAGCGAGATATTTATTAGATATACCTACATTTAGATTACGAAGCATTAACCCAGTTTTGCTAATGTAAGGATCCCCATAAGCAAATAGAGTCAAAATGGACGCCCTATGTTACATGTTATAATCAAACAGAGTGAGTTAGAATGACCCCATATGTTACGTTGCTGTGAGGCTCTCACATATATCTCTCATAGTTCCTTCAGTGGTTCTGAACCGGAGTCCATCTGGCCCTTGATGGTCCATATAAGATTTTGTCGCTAATATAATAATTGCAATAAATTATTTATACTTCCACAGTGCGTAAAATATTTTCACACTTTTTAAAACAATTTCTCATAATGATTTCAACTTTTTGCACAAGGTTAGCAATTTCTGGAAGTGGGTAAATCGGTTGTATAGACTCCAGTTTTCAACTGGTACTTATTTTATCGACCCCAAAAGGACGAAAAACATAGTTGACCTGGACGGAATTTGAACTCAGAATGTGAAGACGGACGAAATGCCGCTAAGCATTATCGTCCGATGGGCATACAATTCTCACAGCTCGCCGCCCAATACAATTCCTAATAATATTATTTCAAATTTTTGCCACAAGGGTAGCTTGGGGGAGGTAGGGATGTGTCGATTACATCGATCCCAGTGTTCAACTCGTACTTAATTTATCGACCTCGAAAGAATGAAAGGCGGAATTCGAACTTAGAACGTAGCTACGGGCGAAATACTGCTAAACATTTCGTCCAGCGTACTAACGATTCTGCTAGTTCGCCGCCTTACAATTCCTATTATAAAGATATAATAAGATAGTTTAAACATCGGTGTAGTTGAGTTAAATAGGAATCCCAAGGAGTTCGTGATAGTTGAGAAGCATTGCTCTACACCGTACAATATCAATGATTGTGAACCACGCAGGACTGTCACTATAATTCTTAATACATTGTGCGTGAACTAAAATGTTTTAATATCTGAGACGAATTAATTCCTTATTTGTAAACTAATATTCTATAATATAATCATCATGTAAAATTATTATCTCAGATGGTTCATTACGTTGATAATTACAATTGAATTATCTTCTTAGTTCTGATAATTATCTTGGCAGATACACGTTAAATGTATAACATGTTACAATAAAAGTCAACGAACTCGGATCAGCTTGCTGCAGATTTAGCGTAGCCGTTGATGAATAAAAATAGATTTAGAGCTGCCGCTTACGTCATTCTTCAACCACTCGACTATATGACACATATCCTAGAACTATTACAATATTGAAGACAGAACTATAGGGTCGATTTTTGCTGCATCGGCTGTACACCCTTGTGTCGCCGCTCGTAACGCGGCAGAAAGAAAAATTCATAAATATAGGAGCCTAACCAGCTACTATCAGTTTGTGTTAATCGCCCTCTGGACGTCGGGTGTTCTACGTCTCCATATTACCGATTTCCTCCGCAAAATAGATATAATGGTGTGAACTAAAATATTTTAATATCTGAGTCCAATTCATTCCTTATTTGTAAACAACTGATCAGTAATATAATCATCATGGAAAATTTTTATCTCAAATTGTTCCTAACATTGATAATTACAATTGAATTATTTTCGTAGTTCTGATAATTATCCCGGCAGATACCCGCTTAATGTATAACATGTACAATAAAAGTCAACGAACTCAGATCAGCTTGACCAATCTCGGCGGCAACGCCATCGCGACCATCACCTCGGGGCGCAGCTGAGCACACAATCCGTTTTGGGGTATCTGATCCCTCGCCCTCTCCTCCATCATCTTCTGCTGCTTTACCCCACCACTTTTTTTCTTTTGTTTCTTTTCCTTTCTCATCTCTCTTTTTTTTCCTGTTTCTTTGTATTTGAATTTAAATAAAAGATCCGTGAAATTAGATTCCATGAAGGCCATTTTGGTAGCATGAGATGAAAAACGAACCAATTCAATTCGTTGCCATTTAACGAATCTTTATTTATTTAGCTTTCCTTCCCAAAGTAAACAAAAACTACACTTGTAAACCGAGAGCATTATTGGAAGATCAACGGATGGAAGAGAGACTCAATTCAACATTAAGTGATTTCAGCAATGCTCAATCAATACCGATGCAACTCTCTATGTTAATTCGTACATTCCTCCATTGCTGTCTCTGTCTAACTTGAGCAGAGCGCTTCCATGGTCGTCTTCTTATCTCCAAACAATAAGCATATCCTTTTCATTAATGTCATCTTTGGAGAATTCTTGATTCTTGAAATTATCAGCTCTTTTTCGTGTGGAGCTGAGCATAAGTTTCATTATGGTAATTATGCTGCATCTTCAAGAAGCAGAGTTAATAATTTTAATAAATCGCGAGTTATATTGTATGGGATTTGTTATACATATATTTGTATCTGTGTTTCTTGTTCAACAACATGCCACTGGCCACTCTCAGTTATTTCTCTGGACTCATTTTATTTAAATTATGCATTTATATAGGCGGAGACGTTACTCTATGTTAAGAAGTTTGCTTCCCAACCACATGGTTCTGAGTTCAGTCCCACTGCGTGGCACTTTGGGCAAGTGTCTTTTACTATAGCCGCGGGCCGACCAAATCGAAGGGCGTAGGCTCGAAACGTCAAAGACTTTTCCATTCTTCCTGAGCGTTAAACTTATTGTTCTTCCACCTGTCTTCGTCTTTTGTTTTCTATAAATTTGAACTATATATATATGTGTGTGTGTGTGTGTGTGTGTGTGCGTGTGTGTGTGTGTGGTGTGTGTGTGTGTGTGTGTGTGTTTGTGTTTATGTTTGTCCCTCACGGCCGCTTGACAACCGGTGTTGGTGTATTTATGTCCCCGTAAATAAGAGGCTCCGCAAAACAGACCGTCAGAATAAGTATCTGACTCAAAAAGAAAATAACTACCGGGGGTCGATTAGTTCGACTAAAATTCTTTAAGGGGTGCTCCAGTATGGCCACAGTCTGGTGACTGAACAAGTAAAAGACAAAAAATAAGGATATATAGTACGTATACATTTCTACACACATTTTGTAAATAGAATTATAAGCCTTCACTGCATGCTGACCAAAGGAAGTAACACTAATAAAATTTGAATTTGTTTTCGCATTTGGTCTATAACTGTTATTTCCTATTTACTTCTATTTAGTAATCAAAGGAAATGACTACCGTCCCCTTTAAACTTTGCTTTTGTGACCTGGACATCAAAGTTTTGAAACCAATTTCCGTTACATTTCAGACAGATTCATCTCTAAGTTGCTGTAGCAAAAATATCGTTATAGCAAATATTCTGCCTTAATAGCGCAGATTTGCGTGTCAGTTGCTTGACTTTCAACACATGAGCATGTCCCTTAGTGGCTGACAATATATGCATCCCTGATCCTGAGCAGGAGTTGTGGGGGAGCATCATAGTCATGTGTTGAGAGGGATTC
>NW_021833838.1:7500-25000 GCF_006345805.1 Octopus sinensis
CATCACACATACATACATACCTACATACATACATACATACATAAATACATCTGTGCATACTACATACATACATACATACTACATACATACATACATACATGCATACATACATACATACACACATACACACATACTACATACATACATACATACACACATATACACACATACATACATACATACATACATACATACATACATACATACATACATACATACATACATATGCAATGTTTCAGTTTTGGGGGAAAGAATCGCCTTGACAGTTGCGAGAGGAATAAAATATATTCGTAATTCTAATGAATTCTTTTTTCTTTTCTCGTTGGTATACAGCTATTATATAGTTTTGTGGCCATCATCGCTACGGAACTGTGGAGTCTCTTTCGCTTAATATGAATGTAAGCATGTGTGTCTATATGCATACATGATACATACACACACAGAAAATTCATACGCTATAATTTATTTTAATCCCTTGTTACTTATTTATTCATTGCCCACAAGAGGCTATATACATAGAAGGGACAAGCAAGAACAGACAAAGGGATTAAGTCGATTATATCGACCTCACTGCGTAACTGGTGCTTACTTTATCGACCCCGAAAGGATAAAAGGCAAAGTCGACCTCGGCGGAATTTGAACTCAGAACGTAACGGCAGACGAAATACCTATTTCTTTACTACCCACAAGGGGCTAAACACAGAAGGGACAAACAAGGATAGACAGACGGATTAAGTCGATTACATCGACCCCATTGCGTAACTGGTGCTTAATTTATCGACCCCGAAAGGATGAAAGGCAAAGTCTACCTCGGCGGAATTTGAACTCAGAACGTAACGGCAGACGCAAATAAAGACACATACAATAGGAATACGAAATAGAAAATGGAAAGACACGCAAACAAGAAAGAAGAAAGCAAAGGACCACTGATGGGGGTCACAGAAGTGTGACGAAAGAACTCTGGCCGAAATACGATTAACGTAAAAATAAAATAAAGCTGAAGTAAATGAACACCAAATATATAGTGCGTGTGTTTTATTAGCTAAACTGGCAACATGACCGTCCCCAAATACAACAATATATATATATATATATATATATATACGACGGGATTCTTTCAGTTTCCGTCTACCAAATCCACTCATAAGGCTTTGGCTGGCTCGAGGCTATAAGGCTATAGAGGAAGACACTGGCCCAAGGTGCCACGCAAGTGGGACTGAATCCGGAACCATACGGTTAGGAAGCTTGCTTCCTAACCAGCCACTCCGATATATATATATATATATTATATATAATATATATATATATAATATATATGTTTCTCTCCTTGTTTTTTCTGTGTACCTTTCTGTAGAAGGGCGTAGGCTCGAAACGTAAAAGACTCTTTCTATTCCTGAGCGTTATACTAATACATCTGTTTGTTTTGTACACCACCTGTCTTCGTCTTTTGGTTTTTTCGTAAACTCTCCCTATATATATATCGATTACATCAGATATTGCGTGATTTCTCAGCCCCATCAGGCGTTATCTAAACAGTCATTATTTGATTATTTGTTGAAGCATCACTAACAAACATCAGAGATTCACGTAATCAATCATCAGTCATGATTTGTCGTGGTGATCAATTACGTGAAACTCAGAGTATCCGTTTGAGAAAACTTTCCAGCTTCAATGAAATGCTATATTATACTCAACCTCTAGTTTTCGAGTGCTATTTTCTTCACGTTGTTTTCCCCCGATGCACACGTGCGCGCGTATGCGTGTACATTTAATGTCATTTATGCACATTTATGTGAAAGTGTATGAGTGAGAATAGGAAAAGATAAAGAGAGAATGGAGGAAAGGCGGGGAGAAAGAGAGCATCAGAAAGAAAGAGAATGAGAGAGGGCAAAGTGCTTTCGTGGTGTAGAGAGACGATTTGTTTCAAATTTAACTTGAACCGTTTAAATTTATGCAGCCAGTTAATACCACGACGCGAGGCGCTTTATTGCCTTCTAATTAGATTAATTAAAATAGAGCAAAGAGTATCTTGAAATATTAGCATAATGGCATAAATGAGAATACATTTAACCTTTGCACTAGTGTGTGCAACTGAAATTATGATGTGAATAGAGAGATAGGAGACAAAGTGCAGCCTATGACAACGTTTGATGTTCATGGCAACAGAAACGGACAAACAACTGCAGTCGCTATTTGAGTTGTGCTTTCAATGAATACTTGCTTCTATGATTTGACTTTTGTATCTGTCTATCTATCTATCTATCTATCTATCTATCTATCTATCTATCTATCTATCTATCTATCTATCTATCTATCTATCTATCTAGCTAGCTAGCTAGCTAGCTATTTATCTATCTATCACCCTGTCTGCTGTCTGTCTGTCTGCTTATCTATCTACCTATCTATTTATCTATCTATCTCTGACTGTCTGTCTATCCGTCTATCTATCTATCCGTCTGTCTGTCTATCTATCTATCTATCTATCTATCTATCTATCTATCTATCTATCTATCTATCTATCTATCTATCTATCTATCTATCTATCTATCTGTTTGTCTATCTATCTTATCTTTCAGTCACTCTCTGGCTCTCTGTCGGAATTGTTTTTCTGTTCATTTAAGGTGTTTCATAAATTTCAATTCAGACGAAGTACAACTGTTCTGACATTCCAATGCATGGTCGCTACTGGGGTGATGGAAAACTATGTCAGGTAAATGATCGTCAATTACATTTCCCATTTCCGATATGTGCTTACATTCGAACACACAGGACACACACACAAACATACACATACACGCGCGCACGCACGCACACACACACACACACACACACACACACACACCACACACACACACACACATACACACATACACGCGCTCACGCGCACACACACGCTGATACACATGATTGAGTATTTTACTGACACGTGTACCTTTGAAGTAATAAGAATATATGTTTCTTTATTAGCCACACAGGGCTGCACATAGACGGGACAGATTACAAAGTAGAGCTTTTCTTTTGGGGGGAGAGAAAAAAAAACCAAAAAGGTAGGTTAGGTTTTCGATCAAAAGGGATCGTAAAAGGGAAAGAAGAAAAAAAGAGGGGGAAAAAAAGAAAAAAAAACATCAATAGGGATCATGTATCACAGTGTCATGGTGTAAAGTGTAAATGTGGAAGCAGATAAGGTTTATCCGCGGGAAGAAAAGCCTACGGAAAAGACCACAGTAACCTCGATCAATGATGTTACATGTTACCACATTTGTTTGCAAGTAGGTAACATTTTCTGGGTTCATAGGATTATGCTCAAGGTAGCTCCGAGAGACAGCGTGACGCAGTGTCCTCCAGTGCGATACAATGCGATGTAGTGTGACGCAGTGTGACACAGTGTGACAAAGTGTGGAGTGACTCTTCTGTAACATATACAGTCCAATCAATAGGATTGTACACATTTTTCGCGCATTTCTCGTCAACCAAATTTCCCTAACATGAATTACGTCGACCCAAGGTATGTTAAAAATATCTCCTCAAAAGCTTCACAGTAGGAACGAATTCAGCTTTGGCTCAGTGGTTAAAGCGTTGAGCTTACGATCGTGAGATTGTAAGTTCGATTCCCGGCCCGGGCTGCTTGTTGTGTTCTTGAGCAAGACACTTTATTTCACATTGCTCCAGTTAACTCAGCTGTAGAAATGAGCTGCGACATCACTGGTGCCAATCTGTATCGGCCCCTTTGCCTTTCCCTTGGATCACATCGGTGGCATAGAGAAGGGAGGCTTGTATGCATGGGCGACTGCTGGCCTTCTACAAACAACTTTGCCCTGACTTGTGCCTCGGAGGGTAACTTCCTAGGCGTGCGTGTGTGTGTGTATGTATGTATGTATGTATGTAGATATATACTTATATAAATGTATGTATATATACGTGTATATATATATACGTATATATAGATATACATATATATGTCACTTTGATCACTTTGACCGACCAGTCCGTCAGGCGTCCATTTGACACCGCTGGTCACAGCACGCTGTCCACTCCGCTGTCCATATATATACATACATATATATATATATGCATATATATATATATATATATATATATATATATATATATATATATACATATATATGTGTGCATATATATATATACATATACATATATATATACATGCATATATATGTATGCATACACATACATACGCATATATATACATAAATAAGTAAATAAATAAATATATATATATATAGGGAATAGGGATAAGATAATTTGGGCGGGTACCTCGAGAAGCATTTCTAAAGACTGCGCCTGATGCAGAAGTGGAATATCCCTCCAGGAAACTGTTTCGAGAAGGAAAAAAAACCCAGAAAATCCGCTGAGGTTTGCTTTGCACTTAACTGATTCTATCTTTAAGGTAGCAACAGAGATAAGCCCCTTCTTTTCTTCATTATTCTGTTTTTCTTTTTTTTTCTTCTTTTTCCCTTTTCTTGATAAAATTCTAACTTTGAACACCACCCATCCTATTATTCATAACTAAATGTTTCGTATTAAACAAGTTATTTCTGTGTATTGCTTTCATAAACGGTTCTAATGAAACAATGGTATAAGCAGCTATGTAATATATATTACACAGCCTTCACGACAGATATCCCTACAAACATAACGCTGCGAGGATAGTCAGCAATAATGAAATAAAAGTAATAGCATAAACTCAAATCTACTTGAATTTAACATACACACGCGCCTGTTCCCGATCCAAATGCAAGTTATAGCTCCAACATAGACATACAGTTCTAATTTTAAGAGATGAGGGATTATGACATTATTTACATTTGACGGATATTTGTCCTCATATTGTAAGCACATTTCGGCTGATATACCCTCCAGTCTTTGGGAAATTTCGAACCTGGGTTCTCATTCCTAAGGTATTTCTCGATGTTATTATTATTATTATTTAGGTCCCTGCTTGGAATCGAACTCGGAATCGGTAGCCCGCGTTCTTAACCAGTACGCCATATGCCGGTGGGCAATTACGGAGTGAATTTTCGGGTTTATAAATCTAATATTTTCCTGTCCTTCCTTAATACCGGTTCTCATATGCTATTCATTTCTGCACTCGGTCTGCTTAGGGGGTTGTTGTGTCTTAGCATTTGTGCTGCTTGCTTTTAGTTTTCATATTTTCCAGTGGTGTTCTCTGTCTATCATTTTAAATTCATCACACAGGGGGAGATGGTCTCTATTTTTCCATGCATGATCAGCTATATCCGATTTAACAATATCTCCTCGTGTCACAGCTTTGCGATGCTCTACTATAGCTCGGGTCGACCAAGGTCTTGTGAGTGGATTTGGTAGACGAAAACTCAAAGAAACCCGTCGTATATGTGTGCGTGTGTGTGTGTGTATGTGTGTGTATAGATTGATAGATATATTAGCGTGATTATAATATATATATATATATATGTGCGTGTGTGTGTATGTGTGTGTGTGTGTGTGTGTGTGTGTGTGTGTGTGTGTATATAAGGTGGCGAGCTGGCAGAAACGTTAGCACGCCGGGCGAAATGCTTAGCAGTATTTCGGCTGCCGTTACGTTGTGAGTTCAAATTCCGCCGAGGTCGACTTTGCCTTTCATCCTTTCGGGGTCGATAAATTAAGTACCAGTTGCGTGCTGGGGTCGATCTAATCGACCGGTTCCCTTCCCCAAAAATTTCAGGCTTTGTGCCTAGAATAGAAAAGATTATATATGTATGTATGCATGTGTGTGTGTATGTATGCGTGTCTATCTGTCAGTGTTTGTCCTCCCACTACCGCTTGACAACAGGTGTTCGTTTGTTTATGTCCCCGTAACTTAGTGGTTCGGCAAAAGAAACCAGGCTTAAAATATAAGCAGTGGGGTCGATTCATTCGAATAAAAATACTTAAAGGCAATGCCCCAGCATAGCCACAATCTAATGACTGAAATATGCAAAAGATAAAAGATATATGTATATGAGTGCGTGTGTATGTGTGTGTGCGTGCGGTGTACTTTTACGAATCAATGTACATATGAATAGATTCATGTATATGTGTATATGTGTAGGTGTACGTGTGTGTACATGTGTATTTGTGTGTAGCTAGAAACGTATGAATATGTATTAGATGAAGCAGAACAAGTATTCATTCGACGTGTTTTGCTCCCAGATGTTTTACCGTCATCACGACCAATTATCAATCCTCGAAGACAGTCTTGCAATGCAACAAAGATATAAGTTCACCGCGGAAACTGCTCCGAGCATGTTCGATAGCCGATTCTTTGACACTAGCATCGATAAACCCGCAAGAACTATCCACGAATCTAAAGTTTTTGACCATTTCATTCGCTGCCAATCTTATTACAGTCTGGCTTTATGTAGTCACGAAATTCTCAAGAATTCGGTACCATTCCCTTTCTTGGATATCAGAAAGAAGTAACGGAATCTGCGTTTACTCAAATTTCTTCTTAATCTCTTCATCCCATCCCCGAAGATATAGAGATTTTTCCTTGAAGAAATGTTTGCAGACTATCATAGTTTGGGTGGCACTAATCCAATTTCACTTCGTCCGTATTCACATTCATGGAGAGACACATCTGCTCACACGTCTACACATACATCCATTCACACACACACACACACACACACACACACACACACACACACACACTCACACACATACACTCTCTCTCTCTCTCTCTCTCACTCACACACACACACATATACACAAATACATACATACATGCACATCTTCATATTTTCGCATGGACAAACACGCATCGGAGCTTCCATTGGACTGATCTTCCAAACTATTATGAGACCGTTTGCAGTTTATGGCAGTGATGTTGATGGTGGTATGGAGGACGGTGGAACTCTTGGTCGTGCTGATGATGATCATGATAATGAAGACGATGACGCCGACGACGATGACGACGATGACGACGAGGATGGTAGTGGTGGTGATGATGATGATGATGATGATGGTGGTGGTGGTGGTGGTGGTGGTGATGATGATGATGATGATGGTGGTGGTGGTGATGGTGGTGATGGTGGTGGTGGTGGTGGTGAGGATGAGGATGATGACAGTGAAATGGGATTTACGTTTTGCGTAAACCATTAACGTTTTCCTCCGTCATGGTCGCTTTACTGCGATGGTCTTTTTAAATAAATTAACCAGAATTGAGATTATAACAGCAAACGACTCCAATTCCGAACACCTTCTTGCTTCAACTGTAATTATATACACTGAGGCGGGGTCTGTATTGGATTGTGTGAGTGTGTGAGTGTATATAAGAATACACATATATACACTCACACACATATGCATCTGTATTATACCCGTCTTTTATCTTTTACTCTTTTCAGTCAGTAGACTGCGGGAATGCGGGGGGCACCGCCTTGAACAATGTTTTAGTCGAAAGGATCAACCAAACTACTTATTTTCTTTTTCAGCATGGTATGTATTCTCCTGGTCTCTTTTGCCGAACCGCTAAGTTATGTAAACACACCAGCAGCGGTTGTCAATCGGTGGTGAAGGACAAGCACAGACACAAAGATACACACACACATATATACATGCATACATACATACATACATACATACATAAATAAATACACACATACATATATACATACATACATACACACACACACACATATACAAATCACGTGATCACGTGACAGACCAGGCTATCATATGTTGTTATACATCGCCGGTCGCAATCCGTTTTTTTTTTTTGCATTGTTTTAGCCTTCAAATGACGTCATCCCGCTCGCAATCTCCTGCGACTCTTCTGGACGGTCTCTTTGTTTAAGTTGGTCAATGCTGCCATAATCCTTGCCTTCAGTTCAACTGCGCCCCACATAGCAATAATCAATGGGTTTGCAGTCTTGGGAGTTGTGTTTATATACGTATATATATCGGACTGCTAAGCCATCATCGGACTGTCCGATGATGGTTTAGCAAACCGAAACTTCGAAGTTACTGTCAATATCATTCTTGTTAAAGAATTATGCATACATAGACATGTATGCATACGCACACACACGCGCATACACACACACACACACACACACACACACACACACATACACACACACAAACAAACACACGCACACAACTTTGTGTTTTGCTTAGAAGCAATACACGGTACCAGAATTTTCGACTCGAGTTAAATACGACGAAGTTCTCCCAATCCTCGTTTGGCAATTTCAAAAATTTGAAACCATTGTTATTATTATTTTTTTTTTAATCGGCGAGCTGACAGAATGGTTAGCAACGCCGGGTGAAATGCTTGGCTGTATTTCATCCGTGTTTACGTTCAAATTCCGCTGAGGTTGACTTTACTTTTTATCCTTTCGGAGTCGACAAATTAAGCATCTCTCCTCGTATATTTCAAGCCTTGTGCCTCTTGCAGAAGGGATTACTATTATTATTATTATTATTCAAAAACTCTTACATGCTAATTTAATTAGCAAGTGTATTATCTTGAAGTTTGTTGACATCAATCAAGCCTGTGCCAATCACAAGAATCTTTCTGATGTTTCCTGTTGAATACAGGATTGTACTTCTCTACAGGACGACAATACGAACCTTGATTCCAGTACCTTCCAGCCTCTTAGATAGCAGTTTGGGTGTGATGCCAAATGAACCAACTACCTCGGGAACAATTTTCTTCCTTATCGAGAGGTCATCTTTACATTCTTTACATTCTACAATATTTTCATCTCCCTCTCTCTCTCCTTCTCTCTTCTCTCAGTCTTTTCATTTTCCTTGATATTCACTCTGCGATCATCCAAGACAATGGAATGAATATTAATCGGGTACCGTTACTGAATCGATAGTTTCACTGTAGATTTACTTCCGTCACTTTACGTTCTGAATTTAAATCTTCCCGAACTGGGTGTCGTCTTTTCTTTCATTTGCTACCTTCTGGAATGTGATTTAAATAACTGCGGCTAACAGCGAAGAACTCAAATTTGGAAATAAATCAAATTCTTCTGGCCACCCGCTCTTCTTTCTACCCCAACCACGTTTCTGTGCCTGTATTAGAAATCAATATTTAGATTACAGAGAATTAACAAAAGAACTTGTGAAAAACGATGGCTTAGTTCTTACTATCAGTGGAATATTAAAATTGTCAGATGTCTTTGTGAATATTTAGTTGCTATGACGAAACTAGTGAAGTTATCTAAAAAGTTATCTTTGATTGACATGATAAACAAGTTAATAGTTGATTAAATATATCAAAGATATTAAATATTAATGTTTAATTAAAACAATAATTAACAGTCTTCTACGTTTTCTTGTCATTTTTACATTTTACACTTTAATCGTTATTCCTTGGTATGTGCCTATGCATATGTCCTTGTTTAAATATGTATGTATGTATGTATGTATGTATGTGTGTGTGTATGTATGTATGTATGTGTGTATGTATGTATGTATGTATGCATATATGTATGTATATGTCTGTATGTATATGTATGCATGTATGTATTTATAAATGTATCTAAGTGTGTATGTATTTCTATATATTTATGTGTGTGTGTGTGTGTGTGTGTGTATGTATGTATGTATCTATGTATGAATATATGTACGTATGAATGTATTTATGTATTATGTATGTATATGTTAAACTATCGATCTTTTACACCCGACACCGTTGAATTGGAAGAGCGGTCAGCCCCATCATGTAAACTTCTCTCATCAAGTAACATGCTAGTAGTTGGTTATGTCATCCGTCTTGATTTTAAACATCGAAAACAATTATTTAATTTGCAGATAAGTTAAAATATTGGGTTGTCCGGAAAGTTCGTGCTGATTTATAGTAGCTTACCTTTCGACTTATTTTAGAACATCGTTGAGTCCATAAAATAGGATTTGACTATACCTCCATTTAGAGCACCGTTTAAGCTATCTTTTCGTGGAAGAAGGTTTATGTTCCTATAACCTGTGTTAATTCTGTAACCCTTTAAATTGGAAGATAAGAAAGTTCATTTTCGGCACTTGATGCTTTGAGAACCAGACAAAAATTGCTGCAGCTCGGCTGGGATGTGTTACCCCAGCCTCCATATTCACTTATCCAGGTCTCTGCAGAATAGTTTTAATGATAAAAATTTCAATTCCTTGGATGACGTAAAAAGATACCTTGATGAATTCTTTGCCATGAAGCCACCTCAATTCTGGGAAGAGGGTATTTTCAAGTTAAAGGAAAGATGGAGACGCATTGTGCTACAAAATGGTTCATATTTGGTTGATTATAAATGTAATGGCAAGTATTTATTGACCTTTTTCTTACCTTTAAAAATCGGCACGAACTTTCCGGACAACCCAATATTTGTGCGGTGGATTTCCTCTACAGACTAGTCAAGAATCTCAAATGTTGGTATGATGCAGGTATGGCAATGTGGTTTTGCAACCAAATGGTTTGATTTCAGTCCCTCTGCTCAGCACTTTGGGCAAGTGTTCTCTTAATACAATTACAGGTCGATCAATGCTTTGTAAATGAATCGGTAGACAGAAACTGTGCGGAAGCTCGTCGTATATGCATACACGTCTGCGTGAGAGCATTTTTGTGCCCATGTTTGTATTTGTTTCTGGTAGAGTTTGACAATCGGTATTGGTTTGATTACGTCCCTGTAACTTAGTGGTTCATCAAAGTGAAAGAGGGAAAGAAAGAAAGAGAAAGAGAGAGAGAAAGAGAGAGAAGAGAGAGAGAGAAAGAAAGAGAGAGAAGAGCAAGAGAGAGAGAGAAAGAAAGAGAGAGAAGAGAGAGAAAGAAAGAGAGAGAAGAGAGAGAGAGAGACAGAGAGAGAAAGCACCAGAGTTACAAAAAAGTACTGGGGTCGATATGTTCGGCTAAATCCTGCAATGTTGTGCCCCAGCATAGCCGCAGTCCACTGAATAATGCAAGTAAAAGCTAAAAGATTTTTAAAAATCAGTACTGGTTCAGCAAATACTTGTAGGATATCGTCTTCTAAGAAATCTCTGGCTTCCATATTTTTAAAGTATGGTCCAATATCTTTTCGTCATTCTGTTCCCATCATCTGTGTATGATATTTTCATCAATGTCAAGGTATTTGCAATACTCAGAGTGTGGAACAGGGGAGACAGAAAGATCATTGATGTAAAGGATTTGTGGTTTGGGAAAACAGTTTTTTCTGCATTCAGCTGTCAAATATGAACATTTCTTTTGGCCAAATTCCATCCCTGTAGCAGCAGAAAATGCTGTTACTAAATCCAGCTGTTTCTCACCAATGTAAAAGTTTCTTGAAAAGATTTTTATGTATGTATGTATGTATGTATGTATGTATGTATGTATGTATGTATGTATGTATGTATGTATGTATGAATGTATGTGTGTGTGTGTATATATGCATGTATGTATGTATGTATGTATGTATGTATGTATATACGTACATATATCACTTCACACTATTCTACTCCAGCACACATCAAGCCACACAACCCACCAGCCGCCCCATTTCTCCTCAAATCCCACACCATACCATACCACCCAAACCACCATATAATTCCGCACTATACCACGCAAAAAAACACACACACACACCAAACAAAATGAAATACTACTCCTACATCAAGAACACTACTACTACTACTGCTGCTGCTGCTGCTGCTGCTACTACTACTACTACTACTACTACTGCTGCTGCTGCTGCTGCTACTACTACTACTACTACTACTACTACTACCACCACCACCACCACCACCACCACTACTACTACTACTACTACTACTACTACTACTACTACTACTAACTACTACTACTACTGCACAGACGTATAAGACGCCATCCAAATAAAACGAACGGACTAAAAAAATAGAGTACCACGCTCCAAAACTCCGAAATCCATCTCCCAAACTCTGCTTGCTCACTCTAATTTTCTACTGCTACTACTACTGTGTTTGGTCCCCAGATTCATTTAACTATACATCTTCTCCATGCCAGTCCACCTAGAAGATTCACGTGTCTTTACCTTGTCCCCCGCCATTCGAAACTTCGCAATAAACATCAACCACGATATCTGAAGGTTCTGTGAATGTTATGACTATTGCTTCCTTTTGTTGTTTTTTTTTGCACAATGGCTCTTATGAAGATCTTCTCGTGGCTATGAAGATGAGAAATCTGATATGATATGGCCATATAAGAAGTTCCAAACCATTCTTCAAGTAACCGTGGATGGTAAACAAAGAAAGGTGACAGAGGAAAATATGGACAAATAACTGCAATGAATGGGCAGATAAATCGTTAAAACGGATCCGATCTCCGGCAAACAACCACGACTGATGGAAAAAAAATACTTGCGTACCATTTATTGCGACAGCACCATAACTTGAGTAGAAATTGGAAGTTCAGCACAAAACAATATCTCGCTGCAGACCTCAACACTATGCACTATCACATTGAGACAATCGTACTAATTTATTACTTGGAGGGACACCGTATTTTGTTATGCAACTATAATCTATTACAAAGTGTATTAAAAGCTCTATAAGTCAATACTGCGTTCTATTGTGTTAGCAGTGCTATTAAACCACATGTTAAGGTTATCTCTACATACTTTCAATTAGAAATTATAGATATGATACTGAAGAAGGGGCAAAAAGTCCTGAAATATGTATATACACCCATTACTTATTCTTCCATCTTTGATCGCATTGTTGTTTACATTAGACTATTTGGATACGAAATGACATAACAAATCAATGCTGGCTAAAATTTCTATAGCCAAATCTGTAGAGTTAAACATGTAACCTCACTAATAACTATCAGTCTAAAGCACCACATCACCACACACTTACTACACTATACTCACCACAGTTCACACTACCACTCTACAGACCACCACTGCCAACAACAACACTACTATCACCACCATTATCCACACCACCTCCACCTTTATCACAAGTACCACCACCACCAGCAAAACCACCACCACCAACAACAACAACACCAAAACCAACACCATTGCTGCTACCGCTACGAAACACATTCTCAATTTATTAAATTTGACTTCAATATAATTTTTAAAAAGTCCTCCTTTGTCTGAGTATGTGTGGTTATGTAAGTAGTCAATTCTGTTAATCTTCATCCAGACCGACGGAATTTCATTCTCTTCTCTTTTATTTTGAACGTTCATTTATATTTAAATATATGTATACATATATATGTATATATGTATGTGTATGTATGTATGTATGTATGTTTGTATGTATCTCTCTCTCTCTCTCTCTCTCTCTCTCTCTCTATATATATATATATATATGTATATATATATATGTATATATGTATATACATATATATATACATACTCACACAGACATGCATACATTCATACATACAAACACATATATATATATACATGTATATATACGTATATATACGAATACACTCACACACAATACATACTATCAACACACGGAAGTACACTTATCTATATACACTTTTCTATATACACGCATATACATATATGGACGTGCATATGCGTATATAAATACAGGCATTCACAAATATATTCATAAATATATAAACACATGCGTTTATACAGACATAAAAGCATACACACATCAATAAATATAATCATATTTATAATTAGTGGAGATGCAATGGCCCAGTGGTAAGGTCAGCGGACTTGTGGTCGGAGGATCGCGATTTCGATTCCCAGATCGGGCGTTGTGTGTGTTTATTGAGCGAAAACATCTAAAAGCTCCACGAGGCTCCGGCAGTGGGTGCTGGCGACCCCTGTTGTACTATTTCGCCACAACTTTCTGTTTTTTGAGTAACGCTGCGATGGACTGGCGTCCTGTCCAGCTGGGGGTAGCACATACGCCGGGAAACCGGGCCCATGATCCTGGCTAGGTTTGAAAAGACCGACGTTTTTTTTTTTAATATTTATAATCATGCGAGAATGTATTTTTATTAATTATCTTAATTTATTTTTCTTGTTTTATTCAATATTGTAGCAGACTACTTAAAGTTCAGATTTACCCGTGAATTCCTTGTTTGCTGATATCAACAATAAGAACTTAAAAGCGCTCGCTGTTGGGGGGTGGCAGAAATATAAATCAGAGAATAGAATAAAAGGAATAATCATAACAATATGCAAAGAAAAAAAGAAAACAAAAAAAACATGGGAAACAAACAAGCGACGGAATAGGCTTCTGTGGTGTAATATGATGTATTAATATCGGAAAAGGGTGAGTTAACTCAGCTGGATCCTGCGAGTTGGTACAATGGCTGTGGCGACTACATTGTCGGCGAATTATTTCAGGGGAGATCTATTTTGAAACAAGCTCAAAGATAAAGAAATTGAATGAGAACAGCAAAACAAATAAAGAACATGACGCAACTGCAGTCACACACACACACACATACGCACACATTTGTGTGTGTGTGTGTATATATATATGCATGTATATATATATGCATGTATATATATGCGTGTATATATATGTATATAATTTATACGTATGTGTATATGAATGTATATATAGATACGCACACACACACACACATATATATATAAACAAATATACATACACACTCACACACTCTCACACACACACACATATATTTGTTTGTGTATATATATATATATATATTTATATATATATGTATATATATGTACATGTATATTTATGTGTGTATATATATTTATATGTATATAATGTATACGTATATGTATATACATATAGATAAAGCACACATATATATAAACATATATACATACGCACACATATATATACATATGTATATTCTAAGTATTAGAAATATTCACGCACAAATGCACTCACAGATATATTCACACGCACATAAACATAGAGATAGAAATAATCACACGTGGACACATGCACTCTCCCGTACACAAAACATACGTACATACACCACACACACACACACACACACATATATATATAAACAAATATACATACACACTCACACACTCTCACACACACACACATATATTTGTTTGTGTGTATATATATTTATATATATATGTATATATATATATATATATATGTATATATATATATATGTATATATATATATATATTTATATGTATATAATGTATACGTATATGTATATACATATAGATAAAGCACACACATATATATAAACATATATACATACGCACACATATATATACATATGTATATTCTAAGTATTAGAAATATTCACGCACAAATGCACTCACAGATATATTCACACGCACATAAACATAGAGATAGAAATAATCACACGTGGACACATGCACTCTCCCGTACACCAAACATACGTACATACACCACACACACACACACACACACATATATATATAAACAAATATACATACACACTCACACACTCTCACACACACACACATATATTTGTTTGTGTGTATATATATTTATATATATATGTATATATATGTACATGTATATTTATGTGTGTATATATATGCATGTATATATATATGCATGTATATATATGCGTGTATATATATGTATATAATTTATACGTATGTGTATATGAATGTATATATAGATACGCACACACACACACATATATATAAACATATATACATACGCACACATATATATACATATGTATATTCTAAGTATTAGAAATATTCACGCACAAATGCACTCACAGATATATTCACACGCACATAAACATAGAGATAGAAATAATCACACGTGGACACATGCACTCTCCCGTACACAAAACATACGTACATACACCACACACACACACACACACATTGCTCACATAAGCGCACACGCATACCCACAACACAATCAGATGTAATCATACCCAAACACAAAATGGAATTAAATAGAGACCACACACAGCAAAATATAAATGATGACGATGATATATAAAAATGAACTCTATCTTAAAATTTGTCTCTGTGAAGTGCAAAATCCTGGCAATTAACTGATATAAGAAATGGTTTTGTAACTGCAGATAGAAAGATATGGGAATAAGAAATGCATGTCATATGACTGCATAGTTTTACACGTTTGATTTGAAATTATGTGATGATGTGTTGGACCTCAGAGGGCAATATGTTGTGGAGCAACAAATGAAATTTAATATTGTTAGGGCTTGGGTTTGAGTTGGTGAAGCTGTATCTGTCGACGTCAGAAACGTGCAATGGCGAAGGGAATATCTGAATATTAAAATCCTGCTAACATTGCATTGGGAAATAAGATGCAGAAGAGAGGACTCAAATACAGCGTGACTGAGCAGAGAAATAGTGATTGGCATATCGAGTAGTGTTGTCTGGAGATTGTATGCAATTAATTAGAGTTCTTCACTTAACGTTTGACATGTAATCAGTTGAATATATTTTCTGGTTCCAGTACAAACAAGAAGAAGAAGGGGGACATCATGAGTATAACTGTTAGGAGAATATCCTTATAGATAGCAGAACGAGAACGATATACTCGAAATGTTGAGAATGTTACGAAAAATGACATGCACCAGAATGGCCTCCTCCCAGCACTTGTTTTATTTGTTTCTTCCCCATCCTCCTTCCTTATCTTCCACTCAATCTCTCTAAGTCTTCTTTTAATAATTTTCTATTCAATTTTCTATTCATTCTCACACTTTTCAACTCTATCCTTCACCAACAGTAAACTTCGACGCCAGAACCTTTCCTGACGAAGGGTTTTGATCCGAAACGTTGGATTTTCCTTATTCCCTCCTTCCCCCAGCATAAACTATATTGTACTGTTTTACTTCTTTTGCATTAGTTATAAATAGTATATTTGAAAACAGTAGTAGAAATTATAAGTTTATAATGAGGCGACTTAATAAAACATGGACGATTTCCAGTTGTAGCTATATCGCTTACGCTGTTGATGTAACTGGGAAAGGCATGAATGTTATAAATTCTATTCTATTCCACTTCTGAAGCTAATGATCTCTGTTCTGCTAATGAACGAACGTCCTAAATCAGTAAACCAGAGATTTACCCTTATTTCACCACAAATCCACCCCACAAAGAGCAATCATAACTGCTGTTCTTTGTATCAATGATCCTTTCTATTGATTATCATTTGCATCGACCTTCATTGCTTGTCATTTTTATCGATTATCATCTGTATCGATTGCCGTTTGTATAGATCGGTGATGGCGAACCACTTTTATTCTGAAGTTCCCGAAATTTAATATTTAATTTAATCCTTTTTTTTCTTGTTTTTTTTTTTGTGTTTTTTTTGAGTGCCTCATCTATTTTAGTTTGAGGTAAATTGTTATAGTAAATATTTTATTACATAATAATCAAAGAAGGCATTTTTTTTTCAGAGTCCCTCGATGCATCGCTGCTGATACGTCTGTCACTGATTTTGCCATAATTGCTATTGATTATCAGTTTTATCGATTATCATTTCGTTTGTATTGTCATTTGTATTGATTGTCTCGATTATATTGATCTTTCTTTGCATCGATTAACTTTTGTATTGAAAATTGATTGCATGGATTGTGGG
>NW_021833838.1:32500-35000 GCF_006345805.1 Octopus sinensis
CAGTATTTCGTTTCGTCTCTCAGCACCCTGAGTTCAAATCTCACCAGGACCGCATTTAACTTAATCTCTTTGTATTTCTCCCCACTCTTCGGGGTTGAGGAAGGAAAACATTACAGCACGGGGATATACAATTGATTTCCTTTTACCCCGAACAAAATACTCGTTTTCCGCCAAAGTAACAAGAAATCTGTTGGGAACTGTAAGTCAATATACTTATTTTTGAAGCCAAAATATTTTCTCTGCTGTTTTTCTGCAAAGAGAACGAATGAATTTTAATCGGATTTACGTATACACACACACGCGCGCGCTCACAATATAAATAATAATAATTCCTCATAATTATGGCACAAGGCTAGTAATTCTGTAGTGAGGGTAAGTCGATTACGTCACCCCAGTACTCAACTGGTACTTATTTTATCGATCCCAAAAGGATGAAAAGCAAAGTCGACCTCGGCAGAATTTGAACTAACAACGCACAGACGGATGGAATACCGCAAAGCATTTTGCGTGGAGTTCTAGCGATTCTACCAGCTTGCCAACTTAATAATCCTTTCTGATATTAGGGAGAGCGAGCTAGTCAATTAGATCGACGCCAGTACGCAATTGGTACTTAATTTATCGACCCCGAAAAGATGAAAGTGAAAATCAACTTCGGCGGAATTTGAAATCAGAATGTAAAGACGGGCGAAATACCGCCAAACATTTCGTCCAGCG
Organism: Octopus sinensis; assembly: GCF_006345805.1. NCBI lineage: Eukaryota > Metazoa > Mollusca > Cephalopoda > Octopoda > Octopodidae > Octopus > Octopus sinensis. The sequence continues at coordinate 33,215 of NW_021833838.1, forward strand.
TGCTTCCGATCCTGCCAGCTCACCGCCTTAATAATAATAATAATAATAATAATAATAATAATAATAATAATAATAATAATAATAATAATAATAATCCTTTCTTTATTAGCCACAAGGGCCGACAAAAATAAGATTAGACATTACAAACCATGAAGAACAAAGTTGGGTTGCATAAGGTGCCGTGTAAAATGTCAATAACAATGAAAAATATAACAAAGAAAAAGCGACTCTAGGCTACACATGACGACCCCACGAAAAATCCACAAGTGCCACGACCGCTAGGACAACAGCCCTCTCCCCATCATTTCTCTCTCTCTCTCACTCTCTCTCTCTCTCTCTTTCTCTCTATCTCTCTCAGTCTTGGAAAATCAAAAGTTGACACGGGCCATCTTCACCACATCCACCCACCGTTTAACAACATTGCTGGAAGTCAGCACTTCTCGCTCAATCCTCACTTGGAATCAGTTGATAACCGGACACATCCTACACGTGACAACATGGGAAATACGAAGTTTGTGGTCAATGAAGAGAGTAGACGTGATACCAATAGTAATTGGCGCAATTGGCAGTATCAGCACTCAACTACGAATATGGCTGAAAAAGATTGGTGCAAGTGTGAAGGTAGAACACCTATAAAAATCAGCATTGCTTGGAACTGCAAGAATTCTTCGCAGGATTCTTGAAGCATGACCAGTAAACAAGTATCATCATAGTCTGCTGGCTGTGGAGAGCCGACACTTTCCATCATACCCAGCAAAATAAGTTGTGAGTTTTCATCAAATAATAATAATAATAATAATAATAATAATAATAATAACAATCCTGCCCCAGGAAAAAATATATAGTTTTTGCATCAGAGAGGTAGAAATAATTTTATATAGAAACAAAACTAACGCGTACTGGGGGCGGACTGTACACTGCGTCGAATAAAATATGTGGGGAAAAACACGAGTAAGAAGTCGAAACCGGATCCCCAGATTAACATAGTAAGAGGTGTAGCCCCATTTTGATAAGTCTCACCATTAATCCCTTAATCTGGTTGCTGAGATACGAGGTGAAATATTTATTAAAAAATATGGGCGTGACATTCAAGGATTTTTTTTTCGTGTGGCAATAAGCGATATGACTTACGTAATTTTGCAAAAGGCTTGAGCGTCACAAAATCCCATTTTCTTAGAAATATTATCCCTTTGTTCGGAATGGATAGGAATACAACATTCACGTGGTTGCTCGAGCTCCGAGAAACAACAACCAAATCTCTCTTGAATAGCATTCACACATTAAAATAATGTAGTCCGAGATACCTATGCATAGACTGGTTAGACACAGCTGGAATATTTTTGACCATACGTCCTCTTGATCAATATTGACCTGGGGCTAAACGACAGTAGAACTAACGGTATCAATATTTTAATTGGGTCAAGACGGTGAGCTAGCAGAATCGTCAGCATGCTGGGAAAATTGCTTAGCGGCATTTCGTCCGTCTTTATGTTCTGAGCTCAAATTCCGCCCCGGTTCATCCACTTTGCCTTTCATCCTGTCGGGGTCAATAAAATAAGTACTAATCGAGCACTGGGGTCGATGTTATCGGCTTACAACCTCCCCGAAATTGCTGGCCTTGAGCCAAAATTTGAAAGCAATATTTTAGTTGGGTTACACAACAATAATGAGAAAAGTGCCGTATGTGAAGGAATCTCAGAAAAAACTATTGGTGATAAAGCCATTGACTTAAAATCATAATGTCTTTGATTACGATTTAGATTAGTGGTTTTCAATAGGTATCCGT
>NW_021833838.1:45000-54653 GCF_006345805.1 Octopus sinensis
ATTTAGTTAAGTAGAAAGATCTGTGGTCCTGGCTTCAGAATTGAAAAGATCCTAAATATATATATATATATATATATATATATATGTGTGTGTGTGTGTGTGTGTACGACGGGATTCTTTCAGTTTCCGCTTGCCAAATTCACTCACAGGGTTCTGGTCGATCCGCGGTTATAGAAGAAGACACTTGCCCAAGGTGCCACGCAGTGGAACTGAACCCGGAACCATGTGGTCGGGAAGCAAACTTCTTACCACACAACCACGCCTGAAATCATCATCCATTTTCTTCGAGAGTTTCTAACAATTACCTTAATAGTTTTTTTGGTTTCTGCTTCTAAAAGAAAAAAAATTACCAAAGCTTCTGTCTGCGACTCAGGCGTATTCATAGAATATTGACCAAAATGGTGCTGAGCAACATCACGTGTCATCCTTTCAAGAACGATAAAATAAAATACCAACCCAAAGCACTGGATTGGTGTAATTGATGAAGGGTGGGACTAAATATCTTGTGGTAATGGGTCCAGCTTCTTTTATTTTAAATTGTTTGGTGGAATAATTTATCCTTCGCTTAGTTTAACACCATCATCATTGGGTGCCTTTTCTCTTCCATGTATTTGGGATAGGTCTCCTATTTGAGAAAACCTTCCACCCTTCATTCCACCGACATTGCAGCCCCAAGAAATATTAAGGGCGTGCAATGCTGCCTCTTACCTCTCTCATTAAATAGTAAAACGAGAAAAGACAGAAATTTCAAAAATTTAAGAGTTCATTGAGTGTACCATAGAGCAGTGCTTCTCAAAATATCTGATGTGGCGTACTGGCGGTTTTTTTCTCCAATGTGCCAGGAACCGGTAATATTTCTTAGTAATATTAATTTATACCGGAAACAATATATATAATGAATATAATAAAAGTTAGACAACTTTTTTTTCATTTCATATTTCTTTTGTAAACAAATAATACAATATTATATAAGCATTTTATAAGCATTTTGTACTGTTTCTTTCTTTTCTGGAAACTCACCGCGTACCGGCACCTGATGTCTCGCGAATCGGTACTGGTACATGGACCACTAATTTGAGTAGCACTGGCATAGAGTACACCATAGTTTAACAGACATTCTCTCGTTCTTTTCCTCTCTCTCTCTCTCTCTCTCTCTCTCTCTCTCTCTTTCTGTCTCTCACACACATTATGAAATATATTTTAAATTCCTTAACTCATTATTATTATTGTTCTTGTTGCTGTTATCATTATTATTATTATTATTATTATTATTATTATTATTATTATTATTATTATTATTACTATTATTATTATCATCATCATTATTATTATTATTATTGTTATTATCTTTATACATATATCATAAAGAAAATGTAGGGGTGAGGCGGGCTATTACAATGACATTTCGGGCTCCACCCTGATAAAAACCCTTTTTCTCTTCTTTCAGATATATAGACACCACCCCACACACACATACCTACACACACACACACACACACAACACACACACTGTTTATCTCTCTGCTCGTTCAATTCTTTTTCTCTTTTATTTTACATACACATTACCGAATCCATGCTTCTTTTAGATGGTGATAATAACTAAGAACATATTTCTTGTCGTTCTGGAAACTTCCACTCATTTACCCACTTCATATCTTACGTATGTATGTACGTACGTATGTATGTACGTACGTATGTATGTATGTATGTATGTATTTTCATAATTCGCTTAAACTCTTTATACTAATAAGCTGGTATGCTTATGATATACGTACATATGTATGAATGTATGTGTGTAGTGTGTATGTATGTGTGTATGTATATATGCATGTATGCATTCATATGTATGTATGTATATGTATGTAATTATTATGTATGTGTGTATGTACGTATGTTTGTACGTATAGGGTGTGTTTGTATCTCTAATGAATGCGTATGTTTGTTGCTATTGTTGTTGCAGTTGTTTTTCTCCGATGTCACTACTGTATATTAAAACAAAACAATCCATCAGTAAGACGAGAACCTGGGGAAAAATCTACTGTTGTTGTTGTTGTGGTTGTTGCTGTTGTTGTGGTTGTTGTTTGTTTGTTTGTTTGTTTTGCTGCTACTGTTGCTGCAGTTTATCTTCTGCCCATTCATGATTGAACAGGATTATAATCAAAGGAGATCCAGTCGTGTTCATCTCATTTTCTTTATCTTCAGACAGGATGTCGCTGTTCACTAATTTATCAGATATGACTAGAGGGTGACTTTGCTGCTATATCTAGCATGTCGACAGCTGACCGCAAGGGAGAACCTCTCGCTGAATCCAAGTCTTTGCTCAGTAAAACAGAAGTTGGTTAAAAAGTCGTTTACTGTTTCGTCTAACAATTCAACACCTCGACCAATTTCTGTTTTATTTGCGTGAGTCACCACATTTGAGAGGATACAATTCCAGACATATGAAACGGGTCACGCGTATGCAAAAAATATGCGCGCACACACACGCACACACGCACACAAACACAGGCACATGTATAATATATACGTGCGTGTGTATGTACATAAACTTGTATGTATATATTTATATATGTACAGGGTCTTTGGGAATATTAATGATATTTTATTTCTCCTCTATTTCAGGAATAGCTTGATGTGTTGGATAAAAAGTCAACGGCGCTGGAGAGCATGAAAATTAAAGTTGTAGTTGAAAAAAAGTTAAGTGACATGGAGAACTAGAAGCCATCGGAATATTCTTCTTTTTTTTCCTTCTCGAGCCATGCCTGGCTCATAAGGGCCGGTTTCCCGGTTACCTTGGCGTATAGGTTCCCCACCTGCGACGGACCGGCGTCCGTCACAGGTGAGCTGCAAGATGCAGGAGAAAATAGTGAGAGAAAGTTGTGGTGAAAAAGTCAGCAGAAGTTCGCCATTACCTTCTGCCGGAGCCGCGTGGAGCTTAGGTGTTTCGCTCATAAACACACACATCGTCCGGTCTGAGATTCGAACCCACGATCCCTCGACCGCGAGTCCGCTGCTCTAACCACTAGGCCATGTGCCTCCAACATCGGAATATTGGAAAATAGTTACCTGTATCAGGATGATTCGTGCCGGGCATCAAAATACCGATATTATGACTAATGCTTAATGCTTTGTGAACGCTGTAAACGCTCTAAGATGTGACACGAACAGTTGCGACTGTGACTACGAAGCCGTGGCCAACAGGAAGGAACACAGCAGGCGCCCTGACTGTGTCTCCGCACGCCGGAATTCATCTAGTATATTTGAACAGAGCCTTAGGCTCAATCAAGATGGTTATCCGAAGCTACTGAAGACAGTGGCCAAACCTGCCTGGAGAGAGCTGTAGCTAGAAGGCCATATTTATGGCAGAAAGATCCGACTCCTTGACTTACCTCCAGAAATAGAAGTGGTTATAGGAAAATTTCTACTACATTATCAGCCCATGTTTCTCGTTTCCTAATTCCGCCGATTGTAATCCCATAGATTACTATGTGCGGGGCACGTTTGAGAAAGACATCATCCTCTCCGCCGGCAACAGCAAGATTTAACTGGTATGCTACGTCAAGGGACGTGTTTGCTCGAAGATCTTACAAGGGGCACAGTAAGAAACGCATGCACCAGGTCCTGGAGCCGCTTTGCAGCCGTAGGGGGTTGTTGAGGGGGGTTACTTTGAGTAAAACGTTATCTCCCAGCCATAAACTTTGATATTCACATTTTTTGATGGGTTAGTTTTCTTTTCCTTTTATGCAAACTGTCAAATTTATCCCAAACACCGTGCATGTATATGAACGTATCTTTGTATGCAAAAATTAGAAATTGGACATAAAAAATCAATATTCAAAGTAGTCTAACATATATAATGAAATGGGTTATTTCCCTTGAGTGTTTAAAAAAATATTGTGTAGGTGCTATGGGTTATTTCCCATTAGTTATATGAGGTAGATATGAAGGTCCCTTCCAGGGGCCGTATTATCGATTATTTCAACAATCTAAGTAAGTCACGAGGTTTCCAGACATGAGTTCTACTCACGTGTCAAGTTTCACCAAAATCAATAAAACGATGTAGGAAGAGTTAGCTAACAACGCCACAAACAAATACACACCGATTTTCCACATATGTAGTAGATAATAAAAAAAAACTCGAAATTTGGCTGATGACTTAAGTATTGGCCTCATCGAAGAATTGGCTGAGTAGTTCCTGTTTCCAGTTCTGTTCGTATTGTGCCTACAATCATTGAAACGAGAAAGTATACAGTGGATACTGTACGTACCAATTTCACAATTTTCAAGTCTTTGAATGTTCAGTATATTTCAGTATATTCCAGAATTTGAAATTTTTGGCGCAAGGCCAGCAAATTTATGGGAAAGGACTGAGTCGATTAAATCGACCCCCAGTATTTAACTGGTACTTATTTTATCGACAGCGGAAGGATGAAAGGCACAACCGGCTTCGGCGAATTTTGAACTCAGAACGTAAAGACAGACGAAAAGCCGCTCAGCATTTCTGCCCTCGTGCTATACTTATTGCTGCATGTGAACTACATATTCTTTCATTGCTTATTTATGTCAATGATTTGCTATTCTTCAATTTAAAAATGCAATCATTATTTCTTTTGCAAATTTATATCTACATCGTTTGAATATCCATCGATTTGCTGTTCTCCATATACACTATTTTACAGCTTAATTTCAAATATATTCATCTCTATAAGCTAGATATTAAAAAAAGATCAGATTCAATTTAAATGTTTATATTTAAAAGGAAGGTAAATATATTTAAAAAGGAAAGTACTCAAAGAACGGAAGTGTTTAATGATGAAAGTATTTAGTGATTAATTTGATATTCTAATATTCTATATTGCCTACAGTTTTTGAAGTGTAGCCGATATTTTATTGCAGAATTTGGAAATTTTATATATACAATCGGTGCTTACAATTTCAGCAGCTCAGATAACGAATTATCAAAGTTTAGCCAACTCGCCACTGATTAGGAGTAGTCGAGGATCCTTATGATTAAAGCTAGTGAAACAGTGAACACGCACGAGGATAAAGAAACAGTGAACAAGCACTCGGGTTGTGAAACGGTGAACACTCAGTAGGTTTGTGAAATGCTGATTACGTACTGGAGCTTTAACACGCACTAAGGATGTGAAACGGTTAACATGCACTAGGACTGTACTACGATGAACGTACTCGGTATTCTGGTACGGTGAACATAGACTAGGGTTACGAAACGCTGAATATGCACTAGGGTTATGAAATGGTGAACAAGCACTAAAGATGCGAAGCGGTGAACTTGAAGTGGTGTTGCGGAACAGTGAACAAACACTAGGATTGTAAAACGATGAACACGCACTAGTGTTGTGTGACGATGAACATCCACTAAAGCTGTGAAATGGCGAACATAGACTAGTGAACATGTGCTAGGAATGGAAAATGGTGAAAATACACTACAGATAAGTTCTCGATTTGGCTCTCCTTCAAAATGAAGTAATGTTATATTAGATTCCAAATGAGTTGTGTGCTATGGACTGTTTTAAGACTTGGGGTTATAATATGTATGTGACAGTATTCTCGAGGAAGAATGTGTATATTGAAGGTTAAGCTCAGAGATCAAAAGCTCGACAAAAGATAACCATACGCTTCTCTGATTTATCTTACAGTGATCTACGCTCATAAACTCTAGATCTTACCATACACCTAATTTCCATCGCTCTCTGTCTATGATTATGACACTAAAGTTTCAGTATATCCTTAAATATAAATAATTTTTTTATTGTCGTTTAGTCTTAGACCAACACTGATCAAGCAGACCTATGAACAAAAGCGTTTTGGCCGTGACCTTCCTGTCATTTTGTATATATGTCCAACGTATTCATCTTTATTTCAATGTGTTTGCTTAACGGAGATTTGATTGTTATTTCTTGCAAGACGATCGATCTCCTTATGGCTGGAGCTAAGACTCAGTAGCGGAAAATTGTTCTCAAACAGGCAAATTTCGAAACACTTTTTAATTCTATTTTATTAAATCATCATAGTGGTTAGGTCAGCAGACTCGCGGTCAGAGTATCGCGATTTCGATTCCAAGACCGGGCGTTGTGTGTGTTTATTGAGCGAAAACACCTAAAGCTCCACGAGGCTCCGGCAGGGTGTGGTGGTGACCCCTGTTGTACTCTTTCGCCACAACTTTCTCTCTTCCTGTTTTTTTAGTAACGCTGCAATGAACTGGCGTCCCGTTCAGCTGGGGGGAACACATACGCCACAGAAACCGGGAAACCGGGCCCATGAGCCTGGCTAGGCTTGAAAAGGGCGACGTTCATCGTTATTCAATCATCAGGTGTTGTATTACTGTATCATCAGGTTGGGCCATCGAAAGTTATGTTTCGTGATTATGTACACAATAGAGCACCAGAGGTGGAATACGAACCTCTAAGTGTTTGGATTGCAACTTTCATAATTATAAGGTTGATTGTTAGCATTAGTGGTGGCGGTTATAATTATATGTCGTTAAGGCAGCGAGCTGGCAGAAACGTTAGCACACCGGGCGAAATGCGTAGCCGTATTTCGTCTGCCGTTACATTCTGAGTTCAAATTCCGCCGAGGTCGACTTTGCCTTTCATCCTTTAGGGGTCGATAAATTAAGTATCAGTTACGCACTGGAGTCGATATAACCGACTTGATCCGTTTGTCTGTCCTTGTTTGTTCTCTCTGTGTTTAGCCCCTTGTGGGTAGTAAAGAAATAGGTTTAATTATATGTCGTGAGCCTGCATTAAGACATTATTTTATATTTTTCTTGAAAAAATTTCTTGATTACATTTACCCGTATGATATAAACTGGAAGTAAAAGCTATTTACAAGAAAGGAAATAACACTGGATTGTAGCCTGGAGAAGAAAAAATTAGAAATAATTCGTAAACAAAGTTTTAAAAAATGAACTGAAAGATAACGAAACAGACACAGTTGCAAGTTTGGCCAATCCTAGTTTTATATCACAAAGCAAAAACGAAAGTACGGCAACAAAAGCAACAATGAAGACTTGAATGAAGCAACTGCTTTGATTGTATAACAAAGGAAAATGTTACACTTGAGTTACATTTAATGCTAGAAAGTCCTATTGCAACCTATATCACAAAAGTGCTACTTTGCTTGAGTGGGCAAGAGGAAAGGAAAACACCTCTGCTTCTCGAAGGCCAGGGGATTTGTATATGCTCTCAAAGGATTATAGGCGGTGAGCTGGCAGAAACGTTAGCGCGTCGGGCGAAATGCGTAGCCGTATTTCATCTGTCGTTACGTTCCGAGTTCAAATTCCGCCGAGGTCGACTTTGCCTTTCATCCTTTCGGGGTCGATAAATTAAGTACCAGTTACGCACTGGGGTCGATGTAATCGACTTAATCCGTTTGTCGGTCCTTGTTTGTCCCCTCTGTGTTTAGCTCCTTGTGGGTAGTAAAAGAAATATGCTCTCAAAGGAACAGTTAAAGGAAGCCCAATATAATGTAGGATATGACGTCTGCTCTATGAATAGAAACAGAGCATATGGAAGTATTTGTATGGTCTTAAAAATGAATATTAATAAGCAAAACAGCAATAGACTATGCTTTAATTCCAAAACAGGTACACAAGTCGTCACATACCTGTGAATATGTAAAATTAACAATTAGTTATTTTTATAAGCACAACTACGCCTCCATTGTTACTAAAAAAAAACGGTTCCCTTGTATGTGATCGCTCGACGTGCAAGAAACCTCAATCGAATCTCTTTCGAATCACGTCCAATCATCTTTAAAAAGAAAGAATGCATACGACATTTGTAGTCCGAGATAAACTATGCTTTAGCCCTTTAGCATTCAGCAATGTTGATTTACCCACATTGTTTCAAATTAATCAAGCATTATCTCGTAGCTTCGTGATTTTGAAGATGTGGTTGTTTGCACCGTAGGGTAGGTGTGAAAGGCCAGATCTGGTTAGATTGAACATAAAAACAGATCAAACATTTGGGCCGGGTATAACGTGTTTGAATACTGAAGGGTTAAAAGAAGATAGAATTTTGGGAGATGGAACGCATTTTGTTCATAGGTCTCTGTTTCATAACAGCAGCAGCAACAGCAACAGCAACAGCAGTGGAGGCGCAATGGCCCAGTGGTTAGGGCAGCGGACTCGCGGTCGGAGGATAGCGGTTTCGATTCCCAGACCGGGCGTTGAAAACACCTAAAGCTCCACTAGGCTCCGGTAGGGGGTGGTGGCGACCCCTGTTGTATTCTTTCGCTCCAACTTTCTCTCACTCTTTCTTCCTGTTTCTTGTCCCAGACTTCCTACGCAACCGCTGAGCCTGGATGCACATTCATCCATCCGTCGAAGCTCTCGGTGTCGGGGGTTGACCTGCTTTCTCTTCTGCGGGTCTTACGAATAGCAAAGGACCACGTTTCGGACTTCTCCCACTACAGAGGCGCGATCTTGCGAGCTCTGGGACGAAGACCGCTTCGCTCAACAAACAAACAAACAAACAAAGCAGCAACAGCAACAGCAACAACAACAACAGCAACAACAATAGAAACTTATAGAGAGAGACAGATTTAAGGATTTGTGACCCGAGTAAGAGCGGAAAAGTAACGCAGTGCAACATTTCAGTGACAAAACTTGTCCTAAATATTCCACTTCAACACCTCCGCTTCTCAGATTTTCCTTCTATTTATGTTCAACAGTTTTCAACTTACAACAGATTTCTTTATTGTTGTTTTTCTTTTTTTTCTTGGTGTGGGAGGGGCGGGTGTGAGGGGAAGGTTATTGGTTGGTTTCGTCCGTATATATCTCCTCGTCTAATTAACCATGCCAGAACTTAATTGAGTTCATCAGCCGCATAATAAATGTACTTCATGGCTTTAAAAAAAAAACATATTTGCTAATAATATTTCTGCTGGCCTATGTCTTTTCTCCTTCTCACACTCGCAGCTTTCACAAGCACCACACCGCTGCCACCACTTTACCACCACCACCACCACCACCCACCACCACCACCGCCATCACCACTAACACCACCACCACCACCACCACCACCACCCACCACCACCACCGCCATCACCACTATCATCACCACCACCACCGCCGCCATCACCACTACCACCACCACCGCCGCCGCCGCAGCCACCATCACCACTACCAAAACCACCACCACCGCCATCACCACCACCACCACCATCAGCAGCAACAATAACAACATTACAAAAGTTTCGAAAACCATATCTCTCTACTACAACCACTACCACCGCCATCGTAATCTCTTCTCTAGCCACAATCACAACCACTACCATCACAATTTCCATGACCATCACTTCGACAACCAGTTTTTTCATCGCTTCTTCCGACATTGTCATAACTTCCAGTACCACTTCTACCACCACTGCCTCACCTATCCTCACTATCATCATCCACCATCACCACCACCCCTGCCACCATCGCCCCTGCCACCCCCCTACCACCACCACGGTCGTCACCATCATCACCACAACCACCAGCACCCCACCGCCACTATCCACCCCATCTCATCTCCTCCTCTCATACCATTATACCATTGATGCCGTCGTCGTCGTTGTCGTCATAATCATCATCATCATCATCATCATCATCATCATCACCATCATCATCATTATCATTCCTAGTA
>NW_021833839.1:0-27500 GCF_006345805.1 Octopus sinensis
TAAGCAACAAGGATATCCAGAAGTAATGCAGTACGATCGTTTCATACAACTCCATTTAATTGAACTATGCAATCATTTCATTACATCAATGTAAAATGCAGAGAAATCTTCAGCTGCACAAAGACACAATTTAATTAAATTAGAGCAGATAGACACATTAGTATAATTATACCTAAAATCTCCAAGTAGTTAAGAAGATAAACAAAGAACAAGCTGTTCTTACTCCAGGATAGAACTTCATCTGACGATTGCTCTGCATTTTAAATTGATGTAATGATTGCCATTTGCATAGGAACTAGGAGTAAACATGTTGATAAGTATTCTTCCTTTCTTTATTTTGTTTACTAGATACAATTACTAGTTTTATTCAATAAATTTATAACGTATACTCTTTACTCTCTACTCTTTTTTACTCTTTTACTTGTTTCAGTCATTTGACTGCGGCCATGTGGAGCACCGCCTTTAGTCGAGCAAATCGACCCCGGAACTTATTCTTTGTAAGCCTAGTACTTGTCCTATTGGTCTCTTCTGCCGAACCGCTAAGTGACGGGGACGTAAACACACCAGCATCGGTTGTCAAGCAATGCTAGGGGGAGAAACACAGACACTCAAACACATACACACACATACGTATATATATACATACATATATACGACAAGCTTCTTTCAGTTTCCGTCTACCAAATCCAGTCACAAGGCATTGTTCGGCCCGGGGCTATAGCAGAAGACACTTGCCCAAGATGCCACGCAGTGGGACTGAACCCGGAACCATGTGGTTGGTTAGCAAGCTACTTACCACACAGCGACTCCTATATAGAGGTTACCACACAGCCACTCCTATATAGAGGTTTTTACTTTTTAAAATATTATTGTCTTACGTTTGACATGAAAATGGTAATTTATACTTTTACAGATAGGGGTAGATCTTACAATAAATTATTAATTTCCGTAATGTTTATATTCGTAGATGGGTGGTGGAATTTGATGTGCTTATAAAATAGTTGATGAGAGTTTCATTTTCTATACATATATTGTATTTTTAGGTGTTTAATGTTATTAATTTTTATTAATTTTTAAATTTTTAAATTTTTTAAATTTTGTAATTTTAAAAAATATATTAGTAAGTTATATACATTTTTATTATATTTTTATTCATATTCTTATTTTTCTATTGAATAAGTCTTAGAATATGTAGTTTTAACTTTGATCTTTTAATAAAAATAACAATAAGAAAACAGCTTGAAGACGCATTGGTGGATGAATGTATTAGGTATAACCTGGTTAAACACACCACCAGCGCAGAAACACGTGTAGCATTGATTAAAAATATCGTATTTCCCCACAGACTAATAACAGGTGAAGTATATATATTTTTCAAATATTTTTTAATAATTTATTCTAGTAATTTTTAAAATTGATTTCATTGTACTTTATAGTAGGTTTTAAAATCTTATATTATTTTATTATTTTATTGGATATACCTTTCAATGAAAATTCCAGAAAATAAGGTTGTCCTGAAATAGAAGTTGTGGTTCTATTGGTAAAAACCCCAAATTTGTAATAATATTATAAAGAATAGGCGCAGGAGTGGCTGTGTGGTAAGTAGCTTGCTTACCAACCACATGGTTCCGGGTGCAGTCCCACTGCGTGGCATCTTGGGCAAGTGTCTTCTGCTATAGCCCCGGGCCGACCAATGCCTTGTGAGTGGATTTGGTAGACGGAAACTGAAAGAAGCCTGTCGTATATATGTATATATATATGTGTGTGTGTGTGTGTTTCTGTGTCTGTGTTTGTCCCCCTAGCATTGCTTGACAACCGATGCTGGTGTGTTTACGTCCCCGTCACTTAGCGGTTCGGCAAAAAAGAGACCGATAGAATAAGTACTGGGCTTACAAAGAGTAAGTCCCGGGGTCGATTTGCTCGGCTAAAGGCGGTGCTCCAGCATGGCCGCTGTCAAATGACTGAAACGAGTAAAAGAGTAAAAAAGTAAAAGAGTAATAAAAAGTTTAGAATGGTACTACAATGCACTATAATACAGACAATGGACTATATACCTGTTGTAATTTAGTCATCCGTAGTCTGATATGATATTTAGGAATAATATTCCTTCTTCAGATATTCTTGGATGGAGTCGCTGCTGTAATCGGTTTTCTAACGGCATTTCTTCCTTATATTTTGGAAGTGTCTCAGCAGTGGTCTCACGATGCTTCTTCCGGAATTCCTTTGTGTGTATGTGCCTGTAGGTATGTGTGTGTACGTGTGTGTGCGTGTTATGCCAGGTACGAAGTGGTTGGGAAGCAGTCGGCTATGAGTGTACATATACAGGTGTGTGTGTGTGTGTGTGTGTGTGTGTATGTGTGTGTGTGTGACTGTGTGTATTAGTTTTTCATTCGTCACATTAGGAAACACATGCTTGTCTGCATACATACACACATATATAATAGGAGATAGATAGACAGACAGACAGACAGATCGACAGATTGATAAGTAGATAGATAGACAGATCGATAGATAGATAGATAGATAGATAGATAGATAGATAGATAGATAGATAGATAGATAGATAGATAGATAGATAGACAGGCAGATGAATAGAAAATGATTAATATACAGAAAAATTATATATATATATATATATTTATATATGTATGTAAGTAGATAGGTATGTATATAAATATATATATATATATAATATATATGTGGGTGTGTATGTGTGTATACAAACACACATACTTACATACATAGAAAGAGATGTACATATAATAGAAATGTATCGGTTAAAAGCATTTCACAATTGCAATTAACCATTTTAAGAGAGAAATCAGAAATCAAAAGCATTTTGGAGCAAGGGAATGTGAAACGACAGAAGAAACAACAGGACAACGATATAATATCACTAAAATAAATATTAACATCTACATTCCGTATATTCATGCATACACACAAATATATATATATATATATATATATATATATATATATATATATATATATTTATTAATATATATATATATATGTGGGTGTGTGAATGTGTATATATGTATATATATCAAATTCTATAAATTGGTTTATTGTAGCAAAGTTTAACTTGTTGAAATATTTGAATATATATATAAAGCAATGCTTAGCAATATTAAAGTAAAACATTATAGCTTAATCTCTTGATACGCCTGCACACAGATTCAGACACATACACGTATATCTGTCACATAATTACAACATTGTCTTTATTTAAATAAGGCACTTTCGTCTTTGATTTGGAAACAGCATTCATATTACATCCATACTCTCGCACGCACACACACACATATATATATATATACAATTACATATATATATATGTAGATAGATAGTTAGATATATATATATATATATATATATATAGATAGATAGATAGATAGATAGATAGATAGATAGATAGATAGATAGATAAATATATATATATAGAGAGAGAGAGTGAGAGATAGATAGATAGATAGATAGATAGATAGATAGTAGATAGATAGATAGATAGATAGATAGATAGATAGATAGATAGATAGATAGATAGAAATATATGTACGTGTATATAAGCGTATGTATGCGTGGCCGTATTAATAATTGATATTAAACAAGAACTGTTATCAGTTAAATCTAATTATTTTTCTTTATCTTTTCTGTTTATTCAAACACGAAACTTTCTTTCCCTTAGGACTACATACTCCATTTTCAGAAATTTCGTTTGAATCATCGTATATTTGTCATTGATATACGTTATCTGACTAAGAAATCAAATTACCGCCGGTTACGTTCCAACCATGATCATCCAGTCTGTTTGGATTAAGAATATAACTTAGAATAACGGCTCCGTTTCCTCTACAGCACTGGTCTGTATTGTTAAATTTTTCCTCCCAACTTCGAAAGTGTGGACGATAAAATTAACCCCTTCAGGATTTGAACCCGAGTCGCCGAGAAGCGGGAAAATATTGCAAGGTATTCTATCGAACGATTTACGACGCTGCCGGGTCTCTGCCATTTCACCCTCGTTTTATTTTGAACTTAATTTCTTGCTTCTATATACAGGGGACAACAGAGCCCTTGTATGCGTGAGGCTTTAAAACTTAACCAACGGTTGACGGCATCCTTATGCTGTTAATAAGGCAGCGAGCTGGGAGAATCGTTATCGTACCGGAAGAAATGCTTAGCGGGATTTCTTCCGACCTAACGTTCTGAGTTTCAAATGCCATCGGTGTGGGCATTGCCTGTAGTTCTTAGTTATTAATGTTTTCGAGATCATAAGGCGGTGACCTGGTAGAATCGTTAGTACGCCAGACGAAATGCTTAGCGATATTTCGTCTGTCTTTAAGTTCTGAGGTCGACTTCGCTTTTCATCCTTTCGGGGTCGATAAAATAAATATCAGTTACGCACTGGAGTCGATGTAATCGAATGGTTCCCTCCCCCCTAAAATTTCAGGCCTTGTGCCTAGAGTAGAAAGAATATTAAGGCGGCGAGCTGGCAGAAACGTTAGCACGCCTTTGGACATAGGCGCAGGAGTGGCTGTGTTGTAAGTAGCTTGCTTACCAACTACACGGTTCCGCGTTCTGTCCCACTGCGTGGCACATTGGGCAAGTGTCTTCTACTAGCCTCGGGCCAACCAAAGCCTTGTGAGTAGATTTGGTAGACGGAAATTGAAAGAAGCCCGACGTATATATGTATGTATTTATATATGTGTGTGTGTGTGTGTTTGTGAGTTTGTGTTTGTCCCCCTACATCACTTGACAACGGATGCTGGTGTATTTACGTTCCCGTAACTTAGCAGCTCGGCAAAAGGGCCAATAGAATAAGTACTAGGCTTACAGTCCTGGGGTCGATTTGCTCGACTAAAGGCGGTGCTCCAGCATGGCCGCAGTCAAATGACATGAAACAAGTAAAAAAGTAAAGACAAATTCGAAGATTGCTTTCATCCTTCCACTTTTCATTCCAACGGTTTGTTTACCAAATAATTACACGCTATTCATTTTAGCTTTATCTGCTTCGAGACTCAGCACTCCTAAAAAACAAAAAAAAAAACCCCGAATTATTTCACATTCTCTCGAAAATTCTAAATTCTTCTGGCATCAACAACTCGAATTATAATTGTATCAGTTGAGGGGGAAATTTAGCTATGGTTACTAATATGTCGAGTAATGTCATGAATGCAACTTCGTGTGTTTGACTGGGGACAGAAGCTATTATTTCCGAAGGCATTTTGTTCACTTGTCAATTAGCAGACGACATACAATTCCTGAGCGAATATTGCAGAGAAAGTCCATTATTTTAAACTTAATTACGAGATAGGATATCAAGCATTTGATATCCTCTCTTCCACCTCTCCCTCTTGTGTTTATTGTGTGGTTCTATTAAATGACAATGTGTACTGGAGATGGGTGACAGGTAGATGAATAGAGTTGAAAGAGAAAGTGAAAGTGAAAGTAGCGAAGACAAAAAGGGGGAGAGATAGGGGAGAAGAGAGAACTAATGAAGTAAATATGCGTGTCTGTATATACGTATACACACGTACACACATACACAAACACACACGCACACAATCACAGACACACACACATACATACACACACACATATATATATGTATATATATATATATATATATATATATATATATATTTATATATATATATATATATATATATATATATATATATACACACAGAGACACACACACATGAGAGATACAGATAGACAGACAGACAGACAAGTAGATAGAGATAAATTAAAATGAAAAGAGTGAGATAAAAATAAAAGGTAGCAATGTATGACGTATATATATATATATATATAATGTATACATGTGTTTATGTATGTATGTATACTCATACACAGGCAAACATACCAGAACCATGTTTTGGATGAGACTAACATTATGTTGTGTAATAGAATTATTCGAAAACGTAGTCAAGGTCCGTTTTGAGAAGCGCATTCAAAGCTTGTTGATATTCACAGAGGGTGACGAAATTTTAACTACGTTTCATTCCGATTCAAAGATATGCTGACAGAATTGTTAGCACGGTGGGCAAAATCTTTATTTGAATTTCTTGTGGCTCCTTACGTCCTGGGTTCAAGTTCTGAGAGAATGCTGAGCGGTATTTTTCCGTCTTTAACCTCTGAGTTCAAATTCTACCGAGGTCGACTTTGCCTTTCATCCTTTCGGTGTCGATAGAATAAGCACCAGTTAAATACTGGGGCCTATGTAATCGAAACATCCCCTCCCCCAAAATTTCTGCCCTTGTGGCAAAATTATTATTATTATTATTGAGTGAGAGAGCAGTGCATGCCATCAAAGTGACACTGGGGTAAAATTTACGAAGGCCAGTATACCCATCATGACTACCTATCTGATAAGGGTACACCAGGCACATGTATCACAATCATATGTGCGCGACATGGGGATTTCATATCAAGATAAACAACACATGACCTTACAGGTGGGGCCCAATTAGAATTTTCTTCTGGTCGAGTAGCCCAGAATAAGGGTTGTTTAAGGAATGTTGAATGAAACACCTGTTTCCAGAGGTGAATTATTTAAGCCCCAAATAATCCCTCCCAACACATGGCCATGATGCTCCCCCACTACTTCTGCTCATGATCAGAGATGCACATATTGTCAGCCACTAAGAGACATGGTCAACTGGTTAAAGTCAAACAACTGACAAGCAAATCTGTGGTATTGAGCAGAATATTTGCTGTAGCCCATCAAATATTATTATTATCATTATTATTATTATTATTATTATTATTAGTATTATTATTATTATTATATTATTATTATTTCGGTGGCGAGATTGGCAGAAGCGTTATAACGCCAGGCAAAATGCTAAGCGGCATTTCGTCTGTGGCTACGTTCTGAGTTCAAATTCTGCCGAGGGCAATTTTGCCTTTTATCCTTTCGGGGTCGATAAAATAAGTACCAGTTGAGCAGTGGGTTCAATGCAATCGACTAGCGCCTTCCCTCTAAAATTTCAGGCGCCGTGCTCATAATAGAAATGATTATTATTTACCTTTCATCTTTTTTTTGGTGGTGGTGGTGGTGGGGGGTCGATGAATTAATTAACGTGTCAAATATTAGGGGCGATGTAATCCACTATGAATTTCCCTAATTGCCAACCTAGTGCCAAAACTTGGACCCATTATTATGGTTTTTCGGACGCGCCATTTATTAAAGTCAGCATGGCTATACTTTTTTATGGATTAACGGAAAATGAAAAACTAACAGAAATAAAACACAATCAAAATATAACGAAATAAAATAAATAAAAACAAATGAACCAAAACAGCAAACAAGCAGAAATGATTTCTGTAGCAAAATACGAAGAAAGGAGATTTTAAGCACGTAAGCTAAAATGGCGTGACAATAAATCTTTGTCTTGGGAACTTGATTTATAGAACTTACGTTCGTTCTTGTATTTCCACAATTTACGGGTCTGAGCCTTCCGTTCTATAAATAGTGAAATAAATAAATAATAAATATATGTCATTCTTCTAAGACGTTAACATCGAAATGCACTTATGGATATTTATATACAAATATGTGTGTCTGCATTCGTATAAATGTGGAAGATGCATCTATACATGAGACAGTTTGTTTAAGCGATATACATACATACATACATACGTTCGTTCGAACGTATGTTATGGCTGCCCACTCGTTATCGAGTATGGCCATTGCACGAAGCTTAACTGCTACTGGTGCTGTGATCGAATGTGACTTTTTAGCCCGGCTAAAGATCTGCAATGTCTTGTACAGAATTGGCAACTAAAACCGTTACTGGTAATAGCCGGCTGTAGTTGTAACTGGGCTTCATGTACCTTTGCATGTCGTTTAAGTCCTCCTTCCGAATTGCACTCTCTTTCACATGCCCGACCATACGTACACACTTTGGGAGAACTTAAAAAATAAACCATCCACCAATTTAAAACACAACCGGCCAGATATCGCTACGTGGTACCACAAACAATAGATATGTTCTGTTGAGGAAATCAGCTGTTTTCTGGACATGAATGCGATTAGAAAAATACAAGAGAAAGAGGACATCTAAGGACCATTGATGAGATGCTTACTAATCCCGTATCCAAGATGCAGTTTCAGTTTCATACCTGTTATTATTGGAGTAACAGGATACATAACAACCTGTCTGGGGCAAAGTATGGTTGAACATGGGATCTTGGGGAGAGAATGCAAATCCTTAATTCATACGCTACAAATGTTCACGACAACTGGGATTAAAAACATCTGCAAGACATTCATAGGATTTAAAGGATAATGAAAAAAATAAGGGGCTTTCTTTCACAGCCTTACTATCAAGTAGGTTGCTGGTTAAAACTTACTCTAAATTAAAAAGTGAAAGAGAACATACATACATACACACATACATACATACATACATACATACATACATACATACATACATACATACATTCTTACATACATACATACATACATACATACATACATACATACATACATACATACATACATACATTCTTACATACATACATACATACATACATACATACATACATACATACATACATACATACATACATACATACATACATACATACATACATACATACATACACACATGCAATCCGTTGAAGAAGGGGAAATTCGAAGTAAATAAAACTAATAATCATGGCACGCAAACATTGTCTTTAAAATATTTTGGGGCGGAGGAATCTAAAGCTTTCCACAGGATAGGGACTCACATCTTTCGAAAGCATGACAGGCGTTCTACCATTCAACCGAAACAATCCTCCGAATCTCTCTCTCTACGAACTTTAAGTTTCTTTGAGTATGCTAGTGACATTTTTCAAATTCTGAGAGCAAATTCACTGCAGTTACCATGGAAAATAAATTTTCTCTTATGGTAAAAAGTGAAAAAGCACCATATCTGCCCAATAAAAAAATTGGCATGTAGTTATGTATATATATTTATACAGGAGGGAAATACTCATTATAGTAATTACGTGTTCGAAAAACAAAGAACGGAGTTGAAAAGAAAAATATATATTATTTTGATTGATTTTGTCTCAGGACCTAAATTTAGAAATCTTAGTTCCTAGCTTCACACTTCTGTTGGCAATATCTATCTTTTCTATGAATAAATCTATATAAATAATTTTTGGTAAAATATTTATAATTATAGATCAACTATAAATGCAGAAAAAAATTTTGGATAAAGAAAATATATCCTAAAAATCGTAAAAATGGTTTTAAGGCATATTATTTGTAATATATTTCCATCAATAGAACAATTTTAACCGCAGAATAATTTTTATGTAAGATAAATACTACAAATCACATGTAACTTTAAAAAAAATAATTTTTGGTACATATATATTTTTTATTTTTTATCTACTCGATAAATTTTATTGTAACATAAAATTCGTAGTACGTATAAAATATGTGCGACAATTTACAGAGATCTTTCTGAATCTATTATTTTGTAAATATATTTTATGTATAGAGCAACGTTAAACCAAATAATTTTTAATATAAATTCAGTCCAGCAGATTACAACAAACTTCAGCATAAAATAATATTGATTTGAAATGTTGGCTCAAGTTCAGCAAGGAAGTAGGTGGATTATATCGACCCCACTGCTCAACAGATACTTTATTTCTCCACCCCAACAGAAAGAAAAAGTACAGTCGCCCATGGACAAATTTGAACTCAGAGCGTAAAGGCAGACGAAATGCCGCTAAACAGTTTGGCCCCCATCCTAAAGATTCTGCCAGGGCGCCACCTTGGGGTGATACTTCAATATTAGCAATTATTAAATAATACAATTTTGGTCCATAAAGTAATTTATTGGGGGAAAAATATATACCTTAATCCAATTTTCGTGTCAATATACGTACAAATTTTAAAGGTTTTCAAGAAAGGCACCTTTTAAGTTCAAATAATTATAAAAGACTCTAATCTCCTATAGTAGGACCCTCTGGCTTCAATGCAGTTGTTGTAGCATTCCAGCCATTACTTAAGGACATACACACATATATATACCACATAATACATATATATATATATATATATATATATATATATATATTATATATATATATATATATACAGATATATAATATATACAACACATACATACATATATACACAAATATAACACATATACATACATATACACACATACATACATATACACACATATATACATACACACACACCACACAACACACACACACACATATATATATATATAAAACTAATGTAGGAAACATTTTTTTCGAGAAAATTTTTTATCAATAGTCAGCATATCAAAAACTAATAAAATAAGTATTTATTTTATTATTTATTTATTTATATATATATATATATAATATATATATATATATATATATATATAAGAATGAATGTTTTTATATATAATGAACGTGAAATACAGGAAGGGACGAACACGGAACACAGACAAATCATTCGAAGCCTTCAATCTTCAGTCAGACACCGAATCATCATAGCAAATTTCGGCTGTTCAATTCTGATATTTGCTCCAACTCGGCCAGCCCCAAGAAAAAAAACTAAGCTGTAAGCATTAGATTTCTTGGTAGAAGACAGGAATGTGAACGCACAAGACGGATGTAAATACAAGAGACGAAAACGAAATTAAAAACAGTAATGAAAAACAAAAATATATAACGGTGGTTGTCATACGACTTTAGACCAAATGAGACAAAAACAACAACAACATAGCTGGCGTAGAAATAATTACCGTTTCGGTAGCGGGGACACAGTTGGTCGAGATACGAAGGCCAACAGAATGGTTTAAGAAGCAGCAGGTCGCAGGAGAGAGAGAGAAAAGAGAGACAGAGAGAGAGGGAATCAAAGAGGGTGGAAGGCAGGGGACAGAATCAGTGACCAAGAGAAAAGGAGAAAGAAGGGATTAAGGAGGATGGGAGGAAGAGGGGAGGAGGATGGGAGGAAGAGAGGGGAAGAATCGGAGGGCGCCAAAAAGTTTGGTGAAGAAGCAATGGCGGGTAGGAAAGACAGTGTGTATAGAAGTCGTGCAGGGTTTAAAATTGGACAAACAAAAGGGGGGGGGGTGCACGTAACGCCGCAATAATATAAGAATGAATGTTTTTATATATAATGAACGTGAAATACAGGAAGGGACGAACACGGAACACAGACAAATCATTCGAAGCCTTCAATCTTCAGTCAGACACCGAATCATAACTAATGTAGGATAAAATTTTTTTCGAGAAAAAAATGTTATCAATGGCCAGCATATCAAAAAATAATAAAATAAAGGTATTTTATTATATATATATATATATATATATATACATTGCTGGTATCCTTTTGTGTCAGGAGACAATGGAGTTGCACAAACTGAAGTGTCCTCTCCAGGTTTGCGCAGGCCTGGGCAAGAAGTAAGAAAATCCTGGGTAGCTCAATCGTCAGGATTCCTCTCTCGACCTTGCTGACGTAGTCCAAAAGAGTGCAGAGCATTATGTTTGGCACCAGCTTAGTTGCAGGAGCTGCCGGAAGAGTGTCGAATCGAATATTAAACCGCCTACGGGGCTCCACTCCGGATTTCTTTGAAGGTTGTCGCCTTTCCGTTACTCCGGATAGGTGCTCATACCAGGTACTGGCAAACGAGAATACTAAAAAATGAACCCAACCGCTCTCAAAAATTCAGTACGAAAAAAAAAAAAAACAGGAAAAGTAATCCAGAATCCTTGTTCGGTACAAGATCTATCCCAAAATCTAATCAGTTTGTTCCAGACAGGAGGCTAAACATCCCTGAAAGTTTCATCCAAATCCATCCAGCGGTTCTTGAGATATCTTGTCCATGGACAAAACAATCACGACTGAAAACAATACCTCCATCTTCGCTAAGGCGGAGGTAATAAAGACAGAGGTACTCATACGTATATATATATATATACGCATGGACATAAACGCATTAGTAATATGTATCACACTTACGTAGACATACATACGCATGCTTAGAAACTCCCACATAAAAAACAAACACACACACAACACACATGTTGCATTCATAAGCACATACAAATAGGCCGCGTTCATGCTAACACAAATATACACACATGTTGAAACGAAAACGGATATACACACATACGCCCACAAACGCCACATCCACGAAGAAACGCACACATAAACACACAAACGTACACACACATACACACCGAATTCACGCTCGTATAAACACGAACACATACAGGCGATACACATACATAAACATACACACACACACACACACACACACACACACACACATATATATATATGTATATATACACGCAGAAACACATACATACACACAAGCCACACTGCCACACCACATTCACGCGCACGCAAACACCAACACTCACACACCTCATTCCTACATACAAAACCACTGACACACACACACATATATATATATACACGCAGAAACACATACATACACACAAGCCACACTGCCACACCACATTCACGCGCACGCAAACACCAACACTCACACACCTCATTCCTACATACAAAACCACTGACACACACACACACATATATATATATACACGCAGAAACACATACATACACACAAGCCACACTGCCACACCACATTCACGCGCACGCAAACAACAACACTCACACACCGCATTCCTACATACAAAACCACTGACACACATGCCTCATTCACATACACACACATACCACATTCACGCACACAAGCACATTCACGCACAAATATACTCCACACATACGCCATTTTACTCATATATATATATATGTATATATATATATATATATACACGCAAGCATACACGCACACACACACACACATACACACACACCACTCGTCTACAACATTCACGCACGCGCAGGCGCCACATTCACGCTCAAACCCATGTATATTCAATGAATGTCATTCCAAATGCAATGCAACATATATAGACGCCATTTTAAAATTCCCTTAACCTGAAGTGAACCATCGACAGGTGGAGAAGATTCAGTTAAACGTCACTGACATGCTAAAAGCAATTTATTGAATAAAATCTCAAGGTTTTTTTCTTTCTTTTTCCTCTTTCCGAAAATGAATAAAATGATAATAAGAATTTTTAAAAAATATAAAGTAAAAAGCATAAATAGCAATTCGTCTTTATTTATTTTTGTGTTTATTTTTCTGTGTTTTATTTATCTTTCCTCCCCCCCATTTCAATCTATTCTGTCTTTCCTGTACAAAAAAGCCACCATCTTGTTTGTGCATATATATTTACACACGCGCGTGCACGAACATACACGCATACATACATTTATATATACATAAGTATACAAATATATATACATACACACACATATACATACATACACACGTATATATATATATATATATGTATATATATAATATATATATATACTGGCGTAGGAGTGGCTGTGTGGTAAGTAGCTTGTTTACTAAGCACATGGTTCGGGTTCAGTCCCACTGCGTGGCACCTTGGGCAAGTGTCTTCTACTATAGCCTCGGGCCGACCAAAGCCTTGTGAGTGGATTTGGTAGACGGAAACTGAAAGAAGCCGTCGTATATATGTATGCGTGTGTGTGTTTGTGTGTCTGTGTTTGTCCCCCTAGCATTGCTGACAACCGATGCTGGTGCGTTTATGTCCCTGTTACTTAGCGGTTCGCAAAAAGAGACCGATAGAATAAGTACTGGGCTTACAAAAGAATAAGTCCTGGGGTCGAGTTGCTCGATTAAAGGCGGTGCTCCAGCATGGCCGCAGTCAAATGACTGAAACAAGTAAAAGAGTAAAAGAGTAAAAGAGTATACTCATACATACGTATACATATATTCATATGTATACACATAAACATGTAGATATACATACATATATATATATGTATATATATGTACATAAAAACTCAATTCATACACACACACACATTATATATATATACATATATATATGTATATATATATATATATATGTATGTATGTATGTATATGTATATATTTGCGTTCATATATTTTATGATGATTCTTTGGGAAAAGAATTTGCTTTGATGTTTTATGGAAACACTTTTAAGAGAAAAAAAGATATTTGAAAGAAAAAAATGTTCCATGTTTTCCAAAAACAAAACCCCAAACAAAATGAATGATTTAATAAATAAATAAACAAAACATGTTGGAGGGGTTATAACTTGACATTGATCCTTAATCTTTTTTAAGCTTACACTGAGCAATGATTAATCTTTACCACTTAATAGGACCTCAATCAAATTGAACTAACGAAGGAGCCACAATATCGTCAATGGAGAAATTTGAAGTTATAATAATCCCTTACAGTGTCCATCTTTGCTGAGGAAACTTAAATCTTTATTAAATCTTCATGTGCTGCGTGATCAGCGTGATTCAAGACGATGGTTTGCATATTTATTACGTACGCCTTCGCGAAGCCGGAGGTATTGTTTTCAGTTGTGTTCGTCTGCTTGTCTGTCCGCGAACAAAATATCTCAAGAACCGCTGGATGGATTCAGATGAAAACTTCTGGGCTGTTTGGCCTCGTGACTGGCACGAACCGATTAGATTTTAGGATTGATCTGGTACCGGACAAGGATTCTGGATTATTTTTCCTCTTTTTTTTTTTTTTACTTAATTTTTGAGAGTGGTCGGGTTCATTTTTAGTATTCTCGTTTGTGAGAGTAGTCGAGTTTATTTCAGATATTCTCATTTCAAAAAATCATCTCTGGCTAATTGTTGAGAGGACATTAGTGTTGCTTTAGTGAAGATTTGCGCTCTTTGAGTGTTGTTCTTAATATGTTCTGGCAGATTAAGGTGGCAGAAAGGTTAACACGCCAGGCCAAATACTTCACGTTAAAATTCCGCTGAGATCGACGTTGTGCTCTGGGATCGATCTAATCGACTGGCCCCCTCCTCAAAAATTTCAGGCCTTTTGCCTTGAGTAGAAAGGAATATGTTCTGGTAGATTAAGGGGTTTAACACGTCAGGCGAAATGCTTCACGTTATGATTTCAAATTTCGCCGCGGTCCGACTTTGGCTTTCATCCTTTCGGGGTCGATAAAGTAAGTACTGATTGAGCATTGGGGTCCGTTTTAGTCAACTTAGTCCCTCGCCCGAAATTGCTGGCCCTGTGCCAAAATTTGAAAACGAATAGGTCCTGGCAGATTCGATTACAAATATGCTGATTGCTAGTGTGTTTCGTCACAGTAGAATAGCTTCTCCGTTATGACGAATATGTGTTCATAATACATTTGAAGCATTGGTACAGGGAATTCAAGGATATGCGGTGTTTGGATAGCGTTGCGTCTCGTCTGCCTGATGTGCCCAGAACCAATACATCTGACAGGAGCTGATACACTTTTTTATAATTTCATTGAACAATAGATTCGCTGTGCTGTGCTAGTATCTGCCAACCAATAACAAATCTCAATAGACACGCGAGAGAGAGAGAGAGAGGGAGGGAGAGAGAGAGAAAGAGAGAAAGAGAGAAGAGAGAGAGAGATAGGAGGGGAGAGAGAGGAGGAGAGAGAGAAGAGGGGAGAGAGGAGGGGAGAGGGAGAGATAAAGAGGGAAAAACAGCGTCAAACAGATAGACAGTGAAGAAAGAGCGAGTGCGTATTTGAATGGTATTTTATTTTCCAGTCTCAGAGCGATAGAAGACAAAGCCGACTTCGGCAGGGTTCGAACTCGGATCGCCGAGAGCTGGAACAAGTACTGCAAATTATTCTTCCCGACGCTTGCTGTTCTTTAAACTGGATTAATATCACTTGTGACCACCCTGTCGCTGTAGAAATATTTAGGTCAGCATTAACATTTTTATTTATTTTTTTAAACAGTAAAATCAAAATTTAGGGAGAATAGGCTGCTGTTTCTGTTCGCATGATTTTTATTCGGCTCGCATGTTTCTGGGAAGTGTGATCTCTTCGTTCCTCACCACAACTTTCCTAAGGCAATTTTGGTATACATTATATTTCATAATTAACAATTGCGAAAGAGGTGATATGGAAGACGAGAATGAAAGGTTTACGGTCAGGCAAGTTCATCTCCGGCCCTGGTTTGATGAATTACTTCATCTTTCACTTGAAAAGGAAGATAGGGCTGGAGAGAAAATGCCTGACTAAGAGAGTGTACGAAGAAAGATGGAAGGATGTAGCACGAAAGTTGCGTGTGAATGATACCACATAAATGTAAAACAAGACGGAACCAAAGTATCAGTAGTGAGGCGGGGCTCGTGGGGTCCGAGCTAAACCCGCTCCCACTCCACCCGTAATGTCTTCCGGTCTGTTCTTCATTCGATTTTTTGCTATTTTTTAATTTTTGTAAATTTTTAAATTCGCCTTTTTTGTAAACCCATTCGTTAATCTGACCCCACATCAGGTTGTACTGTCCCCTCTATGTTTGCCCCTTGTGGGTAATAATAAAACAATTATATTTCATAATTAAATTTGTAATTTGTGTCACTTTCCTTAATCGTTAAAAAAAAACAATAATAAAGAGAGAGAGAGAGAGAGAGAGAGAGAGAGAGAGAGAGAGAAATAGACGCAGGTGTGACTGTGTGATTAATGAGGTCGCCTTACAAACACGTGGTTCCGTGTTCATCCTCACAGCACGGCACCTTATGCGAGTGTCTTTTACTATAGCTCCAGGTCTTCTGATAATTTTTAATGAATTCGGCTGTTGGAAATTGTGTAGAAGTTAATCATACACACACACACACGCACACACACACATACATTCTTTTCTACACTAGGCACAAGGCCTGAAATTTGGGGGGGGGAGGGGTCCAGTCGATTAGATCGACCCCAGTACGCAACTGGTACTTAATTTATCGACATCGAAAGGATGAAAGGCAAAGTCGACCTCGGCGGAATCTGAAACACACACACACATATAAACGGACATCCGTGCACATATATACGTACGTACAGATATACTTATACAGAGACAGATACGCATCGAGACCCTCATGAAAACTCCCAAATCCAACATTACAAAGAAATGCTGTGCAAATAGAATGAGCTGCGTCACCTTCATTCCAAAAATTAGATTCTCCTTCGTCCTTTAAAAAGACCAAATATAATCAAATTGTTTCTCGTTTTGAATATATTTTTACAAAATTTTGTGTAAGTGAACAATTTTATTCTGCATCTGTAAATACGAAATCAAACTTCTATAAAGACAATTCTTGTGAGCACGAGGAAGAGTATAAAAGATTTTGTTTCTTCACTCTTCGAATAGAAAAACCAAACCTATGTAAAAGGAACTTTCTGTGGAAGAAAAAAAAGGGGAAAGAATTCTTTATTTCTTTCTTCTTAAATAAGAAACTAATAAGAAAAGAAAATTGCTTTTCGAGATGGGTTCAATTTGTTCTTGCATAACATCTTATCCATCGGTGTCTGAAGATCCTTACCGAGAAAAATACATTCTACCCTATGTGCGACCACAAGAGAAACTTGCATTTTGGGACCAAGGAAAGTTTCTCATCACTCCCGAACAAGTACAAGTCAGGAACTGCAAAATATGCTTACAGAATAGGAAACGAATTTCGTATATCCCTCGGCTTCTACGGTTTAAACCAGAAAAGACAAAACGCGATTAAATCCACTGATTACATATAAATATTTTCCCGGGTAGAAAAAATCGATATCCTCGGCTTCTCTGGTGTAAATCAAACGACAAACGAATTCTGCACGGTACAAAAGAAAGCCAAGTTCAATGATACGTCGTAATCTCGACCACCTATACGTTTATACAGCAAGGGGACTGGATAAACGACCTTAAAAAGTCTCGAGTGCCGAGATAAATAAATTATTCTACAGTCTTTCCTATACTTATTTTATCGAGATTTTAACCATGCATGACTCTATGCAGGCTCTGTCGTATTTACATAACCAAAATATATTTAATAACTGGAGGAAGAGTTTTTCGTTCTTCGTATTCTTCCCAACAATTTCTATTAACATTTTTGTTAGTTCAAATTTCTATATATAGAAAGCAGGCATCTTTAACTATAAACATCTTTCATCATAAACGCAATGAATTTTTTTATCGTAAGCAGAGGCTCATTACGAGTCTAACGGACAGCAGAAGAAATCTTCAGAGGAAGAACTCCCGCCAAGCAAATGATTCAGGTTTCGGCCCGTTAGTTCCGGATATCCTAAGAGAACCGGACCCATATACATTAAGACTCGTAGGTATCCTTTCGCTGTTCTTGAAATGCTTCCTGGGGAGGAATTGAACCCGAAACTTTCTGATCTGTGGCGTATACATTTCATCACACGTGCCATGAAATTTTTCTAACTAACATTAATTACTTTTTCACCATATTCTCCTATATAGTTATAGGCCTCGTTCTCTTCAGTGATAACTTAATCGGTTTCGATTCGCCAGTCAAACTTCTAATTTTGTGTCACAAAAACGTGGCCATCCTAGTGGTTAATTTGTTGCATACGAAATACCTAAGATTGTGGTTTCAATTCCCCGACCGGGTATGGTGCTGTGTTCTTGAGCGTAGCACTTTAAGTTGCTCCAGTTTATTCAGATGTAAAGGAATTTTAGAAACAGATCAGAAGTTGCCCCATCGTCAACCCGAACTAATGAGCTTTCGTCGACAAGAAAACACTACCGACATGTTTTACAAAATTCATTTCGTGATGCTGGTCCTTCCTCTGTAAAGAATTTTCAATCATTATAAAACCTGACTCGTCCTATTTTAAGGCCAGCAATAAGCCAAAGCGGCTGCATTTTTTAAATTACCATAAATATGAGCTTCTTTCAAAAAATTGCGTGTTGGTGCTCAGGTTCTCGGACGACTTGCGACTATGCCTGAAAACCCAATGTACCGAGTCGAAAGTCAGTCGCAAAGAGACTGACACAGACAAAATAAATATCATGCCGCCAAGTACTCGTTTTTCCAAGTCAACACAAATCGTTTGTGTGTGTGTCTATAGTTATGGATTTAATCATTTGAGGTTTTTATGTTATGTCGTTTTTATGTTATGTTGTTATGTCGTTTTTATGTTATGTCGTTATTATGTCGTTATTATGTCGTTATTATGTCGTTGTTATGTCGTTGTTATGTCGTTATGTCGTTGTTATGTCGTTGTTATGTCGTTGTTATGTCGTTGTTATGTCGTTGTTATGTCGTTGTTATGTCGTTGTTATGTCGTTACTATGTCGTTACTATGTCGTTATTCCAATATCAAACAGTTATATTCTTTTCTATTAAGGTTCAAATATATTTCCGTTTTTCAAAGATTCCAATAAAACAATATTAATATTAATTGAACAGCTTTTTGTCTCCCTTGAAACCTTATTCTAAATTTAAGGCTCGACAACCAAATTTCTTTAAAAATATATTTTACTATATAATCGCGTGTCTTTTTCTACGACATTCCTTAAAGCAGGACAGGATTTGAGGTTCCTTTTCCCTTTTTACAGCTAGCAAGTCGAACGAACTTAAATTTTTCTTTTGTTGCTGTTATTGCTGTTGTTATTGTTTTTTTTTATATTTTTAGATAGACTTCCAACACCTGTATCCCAGGGCTTAACTGGAACATAGTATATTTCGTCTCGAAAAGATGAAAGGCAAAATCAAACTCGGTGGCATTTCAAATTGTAAAACCGAAAGAAAATATCGCAATGCATTTTGTACGGGGCGCTTAAAAATCCTGATAGCACGCTGCCCTAACAATATTAATAATGCTTGTTACCTTAGACTCAAGGCTTGAAAATTATAGCGGAGGGTGCTTGTTGATTATATGGACTCCAGTACTTAAACGCTACTTATTTAATCAAACTTTGAAGGGATGAACGGTAAAGTCGAACCGGACGAAATTTGAACTGAGAAAGTAGAGGCGGGAAAACTGGCGCTAAGCATTTTATCGGACGCGCTAAACCTGTTGCTAACACGCCGTTTTGCGTAATGATCTTTTCTACAATAGGTACAAGGACTAGAAATTTGCGGGAGCGGGGTACGGCGGATAGTCGATTGCATCGACTTCAGTACTTTACTGGTACTTGTCTCTTCAAGGCAGCGAGCTGGCAGAAACGTTAGCACGCCGGGCGAAATGCGTAGCCGTATTTCGTCTGCCGTTACGTTCTGAGTTCAAATTCCGCCGAGGTCGACTTTGCCTTTCATCCTTTCGGGGTCGATGAATTAAGTACCTATTTCTTCACTACCCACAAGGGGCCAAACACAGAGAGGACAAACAAGGACAGACAAACGGATCAAGTCGATTATATCGACCCCAGTGCGTAACTAGTACTTATTTAATCGACCCCAAAACGTAACGCCAGACGAAATACCGCTAAGCATTTCGCTCGGCGTCCTAACGTAAATACCAGTTACGCACTGGGGTCGATGTAATCGACTTAATCCGTTTGTCTGTCCTTATTTGTCCCCTCTGTGTTTAGCCCCTTTTGGGTAGTAAAGAAATAGGTACTTGTCTCATCAAATCCGACAAGATGAAATGCGAAGTCGATCTCGGTGGAATTTGAACACCGAACGTAGAACCGGGAAGAAATGCCGCTATTTTGTTCAGATTGCTAAGTAATTCTGCCAGTTCGCTTCCTTGTGTAATAACAATAAGGAACAGCAGCAGAAGTAAGAGAACAACAGCAACGGCAACA
This sequence comes from Octopus sinensis, assembly GCF_006345805.1. NCBI lineage: Eukaryota > Metazoa > Mollusca > Cephalopoda > Octopoda > Octopodidae > Octopus > Octopus sinensis. Next base: position 20,646 of record NW_021833839.1, read on the forward strand.
ACAAAAACGATAATTGATTGATTGTTGTTCAGCCGTTATCTTCAAGGTTGGTTAAACCGGATTTGTCGTCTCAAGTCACTCGTCATGATAAAATAAGAGAATATAAAGTAAACATGGCGGAAATTGATAACAACAACATACAACACACTGCATTAGAATATCAACACCGCACCTATCTCTCTCTCTTACCGCATAGCTCACAAAGTGCAATATGTTTGTGTGTGTGTAAAAATACACGCACATGTACGATCTGCAGAACATGCAAAAGTTTAGTGTGTTTAGAGAGCTTCTTTCATATTTCAATCTGCTAGAAATGGCGAACAAATCAACTTCGACGTACGCTTTATCGTTTCGAAAAAAATTAAGGTATATTTGGATAATATAGTTTGCGATAGGCGCAGGAGTGGCTGTGCGGTAAGTAGCCTTGCTTACCAACCACATGGTTCCGGGTTCATTCCCACTGCGTAGCACCTTGGGCAAGTGTCTTCTACTATAGCCTCGGGCCGACCAAAGCCTTGTGAGTGGATTTGGTAGACGAAAACTAAAAGAAGCCCGTCATGTATGTATGTATGTATATATATATATATGTATGTATATATATATATATATATATATATATATATATATATATATATATGAGCGCAGAAGTGGCTGTGTGGTAAGTAGCTTTGCTAACTGCGCATGTGCGAGTCAGTGTTGTGTTTGCCACTGAAGCAGTGAAGATGTGCTTTTGAAGCCGTCTTGAATTGAAAACTTTGGAAGCCCCATGTAAGGTAAGATTCTGTTTTCTGGGTCCAGTGGGAGTTTTTGTTGGGAATTATTTTTTACATGCAGGAAGTCCTTCTGGATTCAGAATTCTGATTCTGCCGACATGTGGCATATATATTTTTCTCGCTGAGAAAATTTTTGGGGGCGTATCCGTCTTCGAATTGTGAGAATTGCATTGTACTGTGAAGAACTACCAATTTTACACCAATTTATGTGAAAGTTGTGCGATCCTGGTTCGATTTAGGCCGGGAGTACCAAATGGCCAAAAGGATTTTGCTGTGTTTTTGACTTTCTTTTTAACTTTATTTGACTTTCTTTTCAACTTTATTTGACTCTCTCCTTTTTTCATCGTGACTTTCTTCGGATTTCCTTTTCTTCTCGTTTTTTAGTTTTATTCTAAATACATTTATTTATAAAAAAAACAAAACAAAAAAAAAACAAAAACATGGCAACAAAAGAAACCACCGCTTTGGAATGGGAGGTCATCCCACCCAAAGCGTGGATTGAAAATCTTGAGAAGAGGACGGTGGTCCTACGAACCTATTCTAGGTCGCGTGGAGCCATTGCCCTCTTCGACAGGAATACTATAGAGAAAGAGTTGGGGGAATACCTGTCAACTATAAAATTTATTTCTCGGGGGACTAAATTTGCAACGGTGTGGTTGCTGTTTGGTACCCCCGAGGAAGCTAGCAGATTTGCTAGCGAGCCACTGGAGGGAGAGGAAATTTTGTTCCTCCCCTCGTATTGTGGCAGAAAAGTGAAAAGAGCCTGGGTGTGTGGGCTGCCCCCGGGCACAGAGGCGGAATGGATCGAGAAGACCATCCGGCGAGGCCTGGGGGATAGCGGACCCAGACTGCTGAGTGTGATGGTGGCTCCCGCGGTCGCCTGGCAGGGGTCGAGGGCAACTTTGACCCTGTGGACACCGGTAGCCGTGGGGGAAATGAAATTCCCGGACTTCCTCAGAATGGCTGGGCACAGGTACCCAGTGATACTCGAGGGTCGCCCCCCCAAGTGTCACCTGTGCCTGAAGCCCGGACATATCAGGAAGAATTGTCCCAGGGGCCGTGGTGGTGCCCCGGAGCAGAGAGGGGAAAAGGCGCCCGCCGCCCCCTCATTGGAGGGGGAGACGATTGAAGTCGTGGAGGAGGTTGCCTCCACGAAAAGAAAGAGAAAGGCGAGCAACAATGGTTGCCCGCCAAAGAACGCTCAGGGGGCGAAGGGGGATAGCAATCCCCCGTGTCTGGTGACGGAGTCCCCTGGGTCAGCAGTCTCCCCCAAAAGAAGGAGGAGAAAAAGGAGAGGTCGGACGACTGACGTTTCTGTGTCGCCGACGGAGCCGCGGGTGGGATGTGTGCCACCCGCGGACAAGGCTCCGCCAGTAGGAAGTGTGCCACCGACGGAGCAGTGTGAGGTCCCTCCCTGTGAAGAGGAGATGCTTCTCCTCCTTTACCACAAGGGAGAGGAGGTTGAAAGATTCTTGAATGGCTTGGGTGACCGAGAGCGTAAGGACACGGTCGGCTCAAGGAGTCCGTTATGGCCTCCGCAGGTAGCTGCGGAAAAAGTAACAGAAGATACTTTGTCAAGGGTCGCAGAGACCTTTGAAAAGAAAGACTTTACCTTTCTCTTTGCAGGCCCCGACTTGTCGTCGCAGAGTTGTCTGCAGGCGGCAAGACAATTTGCTTCGGGGACCTGACGAGAAGAATTGTTGAACATTTTTATGTAATTTGAATCATTGTTTATTAAATGTATTTATTGAAACATTGTTCTAGAGAAGCAAAAGTCGGCGGGCGCTTTCGACTTCTCCCATCACCATCTTCATCCACCACCACCACCACCATCATCCATTAATGTCCTTGTCCAGCCCGTAGCTACTACTCTGTGTGCTGCCCTAGTGGCAAATTATATAAAATAAAGTAGCTTGCTTACTAGCCACATGGTTCCGGGTTCAGTCCCACTGCGTGGTGCCTTGGGCAAGTCTCTTCTACTATAGCCTCGGGCCGACCAAAAGCTTTGTGAGTGGATTTGGTAGACGGAAACTGAAAGAAGCCCGTCGTATATATGTATGTGTGTATATGTTTGTGTGTCTGTCCCCCCAGCATCGTTTGACAATCGATGGTGGTGTTTTTACGTCCCCGTCACTTAGCGGTTCGGTAAAAGACACTGATAGAATAAGTAGTAGATTTTAAAGAAATACAATATAGAGATTTTGTGTAAAAGTGGAAATTAGATGCTGCAAATGGTGATACAGGTGGTGTTGTAGACTCGTGTCTTAAAAAAGATGTATTAAATTAGCAGTTGCAAATGGTGTTGCAACAGGTCTAGTGACGTCGCTCGGAGGTGGGGCAGAACGGCTTCATTACATTTTTCATTATATTCAATTCATCTTTTCCACTTTTTGTTTTTTTTTTATCCCCACCGTGAACTGTCCCCTCTATGTACGGCCTTCATGGCCAATTTCATGACATAAAGAAGCTTCCTTCCCAACCACATCGTTTCGGGTTAAGTCTCACTGCGTGGAACCTTGGGCAAGTGTCTAGTACAAAGCCTTTTTTCAGTGGTTTTATTTGGCGGAAATTGAAAGACGCCTGTTGTGTGTGTGTGTGTATATATATATATATATATATAATGTGTGTGTGTGTGTATTAGTGTATTTGTTTCCACCACCATCGTTTGACAACGAGCTTTGGTGTGTTTACGTCCCCGTAATTTTGCGGTTTAGCAAAAGTATCTCATAGAATAAGTACTAGGTTTTCAAAAAATAAATCCCAGGATCGATTTGTTCGACTAAAGGCGGTGCTCCAGCATGGCCGCAGTCAAATGACTGAAACAAGTAAAAGAATTAAAACGCCTTGTGATGTAGATTCCGGCTCTCTTCATTCTTAGCACAATTCCACCAAGTTGCACCTTACGTTTCATCTTTCTCGGGGTTACTTGAAGAATTTACTAGTCAAATAGGATTTGATGTCGTCCAATGCCGTCCCTTTCAAATTCCAAGCATAGTAATCAATAGTGGTTTGCTGTTGGTTTGGAGTGAACCGACTACTCGTTAAAACGCTCAAGAAAATTTGGATTATAACTAAATTTTATTGGGTAAAATATTTCATCTTTTTTCTTTTAAAGTTTCGATATTTTAAAGATAGAAAGCTCTGGAACGAATGGATGTTAAACCCAATAGCTACAGTAGAAAAAATAACATCCTTCCAAACGTCAGTTTTATTTCTCCGAAAAGTTTTCCTGTTTACATTCCGTTCAATTTTATGACTTCCTTTCAGAAGAATAGCAATCAAAGGCGAAAAGAAGAGAGAAATTAGCACTAGATGCACCCTCAGTAGGGAAATAAACATCCAATACACAGAAAGGAATTACAAACACACACACATACACACGTTGGAATAATAAATAAATATCAAAACTACTAGCTACTGTTGAAAGAAGAACGAATCGAATTTGACATACGAAAATGCAGTGACTTGCAACAGAAGCAAAGACCGTGAGGCAACTTAATGCGATGTGAATAAGAACAGGCAAACAAATAAGGATTAACTTGGAGTACCCACAGGAAGTTTCAGGAAAACCTGGCAATCAAGTATTTCTAAATCACCGAGGCTGGGTTTCTTCCCATCATAAGTAGAGTGCTTTCTTCTCTGTGGAAGTTGAAACGTAGACTATAAAGAAGTAATTCCAAGATTGTACATATATCAGGTTTTTCAACGGGATTCAAAACATGTTGTGAGCACAAGAGAAAATATGTAAATAATAGTTACATTCCACTCATCTCTATTCGTATTGTTGAATGCATGGGACGTGCGGCGGAGTATTAGTGGTTGCTGCCATCCTGCTGACGATCAGGCTATAAGCAGATGTTATATTTAGGAGACTTCCATTGCCTATTATAGAATGGAGGTTATTAATCTGTAGTGATGTCACTGACAAAGACACATTGCATAAAATTTGTAGGAGGTGGTCACATTGATCACTTGTGAGACAGAAAATAAATGTTGATTGTGAGTAAATACTTGTGATTTAGCTGGTGTTTTCTATTGCTTATCTTTATTAAAATATTGAGTAATGAAATCGGTTCATTCTTTTTTAATAACCATGTATATAATAAAAAATAATAATAATAATTAAGCATCTACATATATATATGTGTGTGTGTGTATGTGTATACAACTTTGGTTTGGGTGTTTTTTCAGATCGTAGATCAGTTAGATAACAGCTAAGCAGCTACAAATAGCGGTAGCAGTAGTAGTACTAGTAGTAACAACACCAGTATTAGTTGTGGTAGCACTAGTAGTAGTAGTAGTAGTAGTAGTAGTAATAGTAGTGGTAGTACTAACAGCAGTTTTGGTAGTAGTAGTAATAGTGGTAGTACTAACAGCAGTTTTCGTAGTAGTACTAGTAGTAGCAGCAGTAGTAGTAGTTGCAGAGGTAGTAGTATTAGCGACACCGTAAATATAGGTCAAAATGCATCATTCAGTTTAAGTTGTGTAAAATAATTTCTCGACGAACTTATCTTCAAGTTTGTTTCGACGGAAGTAATTTCTCATTCTTTCTTTCTTTCTTTCCTTCTTCCCTTCTTTCTTCCTTTCTTTGTTTGTTTCTTTATTTGGTGTAACACTTCACACGTTAATTAAAGTCAATGATTGCAGTTAACAATTATTTGATTCTCTGGCTTTAATCAGGTGGGTTCTGGGGCTCTGGTGGGAGGGGCGAAGCGGTAGTAAGATGCAGTGAGGTGGAAGGAATAGATGGTGATTAATTGTGTTTTTCTGGAGATTTTTGTAAAAATTCTTTGCTCTTGTTTATGGAGTTTGCAGTTTTTAGTTTCCTGCTCAGCAACGTAATTAGGAAAATAAGTTTAAATTAGCGTTTAGTTAAATGCACTGTCCACACACGCACACACTAAATTACGCACACACATATATGTATATACATATGTGTGTGTGTCTCTGTCTCTCTTTTTATATAGTTAGATATAGATACGTGTATACATGAATATGTGTATATATATATATATATATATATATATATATATATATATATGTGTGTTTGTGTGCGTGTGTGTGTAGATGAACTCATAGAAATATATATATATTTCTATGTATATATATATATATGTGTGTATATATATGTGTATATATATATATGTATGTATATGTATGTATATATGTGTGTATATATATGTGTATATATATATATGTATGTATATGTATGTATATATGTGTATGTATATATATATAAATGTGTATGCATATATGTATATATCTATCTAAATATATATATGTATGTATATATATATATTTTAGTTATATATATATCCAAAAATGATAGTTTTAAAAGTGATTTCAAAGGGATATGTAACCCTGGCAGTTATCGTTTTTCCTCTTAGATCGGTTTCATCTACCGGCTAACCCCACATTGGATGTTGGTGATACTCCAGTAAGCAATAAGCTGCTCGACTCTAGTGATTCTCCTCGCTAAGACATCGATGTTCCATATTTTTTGACTCTTTTCAATGAGATGTACTTAAGAGAGACAACTCTCAACGAACTCAGTCTTTAAGCAGATGAACTACGTGACAAAATACTTCAACTAGCCTCAATTCTGTTCACACACACACACATATATATATATATATATATATATATATATATATATATATGTATATACGTATATATATATACAGTTCAGGAGTGGCTGCGTGACAATAAGTCTTCTTTTACAATCACACGGTTCCAGGTTCAGCCCCACTGTATCGCATCTTGCTAAAGTGTCTTCTTGTATGGCCTTGTGCGTGTATTCGGAGACGGAAACTGAAAGAAGCCCGTTGTATTATATGATTTGTGTCTATATATACGTACGCAAACAACATGCGCACAAAGACAAACGCTTCCCCATATATATATATATATATATATATATATATGTGTGTGTGTGTGTCTTCGAGTCAGTAATTAACCCCCGTCAGCAGGTGTTGATGTGTTTACTTCCATGTAACACAGCAGTCCGGCATATGAGATCGATAGAATAAGTACCAAACTTATAAGAAAATAAATACTGGGTTTGATTTTATTCACTACAATT
>NW_021833839.1:32500-40000 GCF_006345805.1 Octopus sinensis
ATGTGAAAAAAAAAAAAATAATAATAATAAAAATAATTTTAAAAAATGTAAAAATATAAGAATATATTTAAAATAAAATTAAAATAAACTCAAATAAAAGACAAGATCGCAGAAGCACAATATAAATGATTCTTAATAATGATAATAATGGTATTTGCCTGGTTTTTGTTGGATTTATATGTTGTATTGAAAATCATCATCATTATCATCATCATCATCATCATCATTATTATAAACACTTCCATCATCATCATCGACATTATCATTATCATCTTTCTGATGATCATCATCATCTTCTCATTATTATCAGGGTCATCATGATCATTATTATTATTATTATTATTATTATTATTATTATTATTGTTATTATTATTATTATTATTTTTATCATCATTATTGTTATTATTATTATTATTATTATTATTATTATTATTATTATTATTGTTATTATTATTATTATCATTTTTATCATCATCATCATCATTATTGTTATTATTATTATTATTATTATTATTATCATTATTATCATTATTATCATTATTATTTTATTATTATTATTATTATTATTATCATCCTCCTCCTCCTCATCATCATCATCATCATCATTATTATTATCATTATTATTATTATTATTATTATTATTATTATTATTATTATTATTATTATCATCATCATCATTATTATTATTATTATTATTATTATTATTTTTATCATCATCATCATCATCATCATTATTATTAATATTATCATCATCATCATCATCATCATCACCATCATCATCATTATTATTATTATTATTATTATTATTATTATCATTATTATTTGCTGTTGTTGTTGTTGTTGCTATCGGCTTTTACTTTCATTTGTCCAATATTTAAATAACGATATTTTCTGATATATATTTGTCTGTTTTTGTTTGTTTGTTTGTTTGTCTTTTATATTTTTGCTTTTCATTTTCATTTGTTCCAGTTGCCCACCCCGTCCTCCATCCACCATCATAATCCCCCTTACACCCCACCCCATCACATTGGCGTACGAGTGAGCGAGTGCGTGTGCCTGTGTACCTGTGTGCATGCATGTATGCATGTATTGCTATATACATGTATATGTGTATGTTCGTAAGTATGTGTGTGCGTGAATGCTAAAAATTGCTGCTGTGTCTTTAGTTATTGGTGTTTAAAGAATATAAAACTAATTTTATGGAAGTAAGATTCTTTTCGAATATTGGTTTCCTTTACAAGAACAATCTTGGAGATTATTTAAATATACATATGCCAGTGGCTTAATGGCTAAGGACGTTATTTACTTATAGTACAGAGGGCATTAGTTTACCAGTTCGAATCTAGCCTGGAACAATATTTACTCTTTACTCTTTTACTCTTTTACTTGTTTCAGTCATTTGACTGCGGCCATGCAGGAGCACCGCCTTTAATCGAGCAACTCGACCCCGGGACTTATTCTTTTGTAAGCCCAGTACTTATTCTATCGGTCTCTTTTGCCGAACCGCTAAATAACGGCGACATAAACACACCAGCATCGGTTGTCAAGCAATGCTAGGGGGACAAACACAGACACACAAACATACACGCACACACACATATATATATATATATATACATATATACGATGGTCTTCTTTCAGTTTCCATCTACCAAATCCACTCACAAGACTTTGGTCGGCCCGAGGCTATAGCAGAAGACACTTGCCAAAGATGCCACGCAGTGGGACTGAACCCGGAACCATGTGGTTGGTAAGCAAGCTACTTACCACACAGCCACTCCTGCGCCTATTTGGTACCTTGTTTTCAAGTTTTGATACAAGGAAGGCTTGCAGCTTCGAGGGAGGAGGTAATTCTATTACATAGGTCCCGATGAGCAACAAGTGGCTATTTTATCGATCCAGAAACGGATGAAAGAGAGAATCGACCACTGCAGAATGTGGAGTTTGGTTTCCGAATGGATCATATTTCAGTCACACTATTTTCATTGATGTTCAGCTTTCACAAAAGACACGTTGGCATGCCGATGTAGATGCATTGCAGGATTGAAACCGGAATCTAGCGCGCTAACGATTCTTATTTCTTTATTGCCCACAAGGGGGCTAAACATACAGGGGACAAACAAGGACCGACAAAGGAATTGAGTCAATTAAAACGACCCCAGTGCGTAACTGGTACTTATTTAATCGACCCCGAATGGATGAAAGGCAAAGTCGACCTCAACGGAATTTGAACTCAGAACGTGACGGCAGAGGAAATACCTATTTCTTTACTACCCACGAGGGGTTAAACACAGAGGGGACAAACAAACGGATTAAGTCGATTATATCGACCCCAGTGAGTAACTGGTACTTATTTAATCGACCCCGAAAGGATAAAAAGAAAAGTCGGCTTTGACGGAATTTGAACTCAGAACGTAAAGACGGGCAAAATACCTATTTCTTTACTACCCACAAGGGGCTAAACACAGAGCGGACAAACAAGGACAGACATAGGTATTAAGTCGATTACATCGACTCCAGTGTGTAACTGGTACTTAATTTATCGACCCCGAAAGGATGAAAGGCAAAGTCGACCTCGGCGGAATCTGAACTCACAACGTAACGCAGACGAAATACCGCTAAGCATTTCGCCCGGATTCTAACGTTTCTGCCAGCTCGTCGCCAACGCTGGTATATTACACTTTATCATCGTCCATACGACGAATTTGTCTGACAGCAAATTTTCAGGACAAAGAATTCGAAGTATACAGGATGAAGATGTGATAATCCCATACTTCTAATCTGGTCTGTTACCAAGACTGTGTACATCTGATGACGTGTAAAGAGAGACTTGACTGAAGCAGTGAAAATGGAAATATTGTAGACTAGCAGTATCGCCCGGCGTTGCTCGGGTTTGTAAGGGAAATAACTATATAAGCATTTTTAGAGAGTTACTTCCCTTATAGATGCCAATTCGGGCTTTCTTAGCCATTTCTGTTTTGGTGTCTTCAAGCCATGAAGTCGTTGTTCTAAAAGAACGCTGGTCTCCTTGACAACGCTTTACTACGTTGATTTCTTTACACTCCCTTCCCCACAGCTTCACGAGGGAGGGAAGAAGGGGGAGAAGCAAACAGGTGCAGGTGTGACCATGGACGCCAACTCCGCCACCATCGACACACGAAAAATTATTAAAATGGAATAAAAAATGATGTTAAATTATTTTTTAAATCGTAGACTCATCGTAGACGCGCGCTAATACTCAGACGGGCTCGATATGAATCACGACTATAAGATACCCAAATTTGGTTAAACTGCACCGCAAAATGTGGGAGTAGTTAGGAATCTAAATCGAAGGGGACAGACGCTCACACAACTAGAGTTTTATATATATAGATATACAGTCGGAAAACAAGGTTATCTGAGTGAGAATCCTTTCTCGAGTTATGTCCGTATAACGAACAGTATACGGTTTATTGGAAGTTGAAGCGAGCGAAATATAGTGTAGAGAGAAATATCTTAATATATAGAGATAAATCAGACATTAATGATCTAGAAATTTATTGTTAAAAACCGATAAGGAATTTAATAAAAGAGCTTAGGTAGAATCTTGCTGAGTACATTGTATATATATTTCAATGAAACACGTGATGACAATCGCATTTCAAAATTATTGGCAGTTTATTTAAATATAGATATTGTAAATCATTATAGATGATGGATACATATATAATTATTGGAAATAGGCTTACACACACACGTATATATCAGTAATATTGGCAAGATCCCAAGCATCAAATCACTGTCACGGATTTGAACCCCAAACCACTGCGTTGAAACATGAAAATCTTTACAGTAACTGTAAGGATTTTGTCATGAATTGATGACGTCCGCAATCAACTAACCATTCAGGTCCTTGTAAACTGTAATATTCATTGGTGGAGGCGCAATGGCCCAGTGGTTAGGGCAGCGGACTCGCGGTCATAGGATCGTGGTTTCAATTCCCAGACCGGGCGTTGTGAGTGTTTATTGAGCGAAAAACACCTAAAAAGCTCCACGTGCTCTGGCAGGGGATGGTGGTGATCCCTGCTGTACTCTTTCACCACAACTTTCTCTCACTCTTACTTCCTGTTTCTGTTGTACCTGTATTTTCAAGGGGCCGGCCTTGTCACTCTCTGTGTCACGCTGAATATCCCCGAGAACAACGTTAAGGGTGCACGTGTCTGTGGAGTGCTCAGCCACTTACACGTTAATTTCACGAGCAGGCTGTTCCGTTGATTCGGATCAACCGGAACCCTCGTCGTCGTAACCGACGGAGTGCTTCCATTTCAAAGGGCCGGCCTTGTCACTCTCTGTGTCACGCTGAATATCCCCGAGAACTACGTTAAGGGTGCACGTGTCTGTGGAGTGCTCAGCCACTTACACGTTAATTTCACGAGCAGGCTGTTCCGTTGATTCGGATCAACCGGAACCCTCGTCGTCGTAACCGACGGAGTGCTTCCATTTTAAAGGGCCGGCCTTGTCACTCTCTGTGTCACGCTGAATATCCCCGAGAACAACGTTAAGGGTGCACGTGTCTGTGGAGTGCTCAGCCACTTACACGTTAATTTCACGAGCAGGCTGTTCCGTTGATTCGGATCAACCGGAACCCTCGTCGTCGTAACCGACGGAGTGCTTCCATTTTAAAGGGCCGGCCTTGTCACTCTCTGTGTCACGCTGAATATCCCCGAGAACAACGTTAAGGGTGCACGTGTCTGTGGAGTGCTCAGCCACTTACACGTTAATTTCACGAGCAGGCTGTTCCGTTGATTCGGATCAACCGGAACCCTCGTCGTCGTAACCGACGGAGTGCTTCCATCCAATATTCATTGGATCAGGTTGTTATATATTTTTATTCAACACTTTATTTTACGACGAATGTAAATATTTAGTCTATATACACAATATATTTGCGGGCAGAAGATTATGGTGCACATTTCCAATGTTTTTGGAGTTATGTCAGTTTTTTTCAGCAACGGCCGACTTTCTTTAAATATAAACGAACAAACAGATTATAATCTTACTGATATTAGTGGCAAACGTAAACTTGATAGCATAATTTGTATATTTGATACTAGTATGAATTTTAAATTACTGGTTCGTTAGCAATATTGCTTACCTATAAATATATTATAGAACATATCTATAGGTTTCAGCGAACACTTTATACTATGGAGAGAAAAAACGTAACTGTGCACCCTCCTCAACTATCCACGAAAGCGTTATCGATAGACCTACTGTTTGGGTGCTTGTCCTTTACTCAATAACAAATGTTGGACTTAATCTACCCGACGGGTATTTACAGTTTCCATCTATCCACATTTCACTCTCAGTAATTTATCAATGGGTAGCTTTGACAAAGCACATTCGGTTAGGGTGCATTATGGGATTAAAACGGAAGTTAGATCGTGAATGGAACTTCTTGAGTAAACTAATAAATATACATGCTCTTAATCTGCCGGAAGGGTGCCCCTTTAGTTTCTCTGCGGCCCCTTTTCAGTCACGATGATTTGATCACTGTTAAGCTTTGGCGAAAGATACTCGGTTATGCCATTATTCTTTTATTCTTTTACTTGTTTCAGTCATTTGGCTGCGGCCATGCTGGAGCACCGTCTTTAATCGAGCAACTCGATCCCGGGACTTATTCTTTTGTAAGCCCCGTACTTATTCTATCGGTCTCTTTTGCCGAACCGCTAAGTAACGGGGACGTAAACACACCAGCATCGGTTGTCAAGCAATGCTAGGGGGACAAACACAGACACACAAACATACACGCACACACACACACACACACACACACACACATATTTATTATATATATATATATATATATATATTATATATACATATATACGACGGGCTTCTTTCAGTTTCCGTCTACCAAATCCACTCACAAGGCTTTGGTCGGCCCGAGGCTATAGCAGAAGACACTTGCCTAAGGTGTCACGCAGTGGGACTGAAACCGGAACCATGTGGTTGGTTAGCAAGCTACTTACCACACAGCCACTTCTACGCCATTGTAGATGTATTGTGAGATTGAAACAGAAATCTAGTGCTTGTGAATTTAAATTCGTAATCCCACTGATAATAAAGAACAGCCCCTTTCCAAACTCTATCGATATCTTAGAAAAAGATATGAATAAGATATGAATGTCAAATAGGTCACGAGGGCAGCGCACGGCTTCTCTTAGTTGTCCGACTATCACTACTTTATTGTATCAAGCGTGGAATGGTGAAAATAGTTAAAGATGATAATGGAGATATTTTAGCGATATTGCGATTCTGAATTTGGCAAGATAACATTTAAACTGAGACAATACAAACAAAATAAAGTAGAAATACGAAAACAAAAACAAAAAAAAACAACAGAAAATTAAATATAAAAGAAAGAAAGATAGGAAGAAAGAAAGAAAGTGCAATAATGAAATGATGTCTTGGAAGATATTTCTGAGGAAAAATTGAAAATTTTCGAAACAAAGAATGGAGAACGAGGGCGGAGTGAGAGAGGTGAAGAAGGATTTAGGAAGAAAAAAATTTGGTATTTAAGACATTTAAACATTGATTGAGAGGAACATGTGGAAAGAGGTACACACACACACACACACACACATATATATATACATACACACACACATATATATATACATATATATATATATATATATACATTTATACATATATATGTATATATATACATACATACTCATATATATATACATATACATACACAAACACACACACACACACACACACATATATATATATATATATATATACACATATATATATATATACGCAGAAGGGGAGGAAAAGAGTGAGAGAGAGAGAGAGAAGAGGAGGAGGAAGAAAACAATTAAACATCAACCTGAACAGCAAGATGAATACAGCACAAAGAAAAAAATTGTGACATTTGATTTTTAGCGAAAAGATAAACGGCAAGCTTTTTGAAGAAGTTGGAGTTGAAAAGGAGGGAGAGTGAGAGGGGGAGAGAGAGAATCGATTGCTGTTTGCGATAGATGACAGCAGGAGATAACAACAACAACAACAACAACAACAGGAATGGTAATAATCATTTGTATTGCAGGCACAAAGCCTGAAATATTGATGAGTGGTGGTGGTGGTGGTGTGTGTGGGCTAGTCGATAACACTAACCCCAGTGGCACTTAGTAACTGGTACTTAAAAGGTTGAAAGGCAAAGTGGATCTTCGGCGGAGATTGAACTCAGAACAATGCCGAAAGTAATGCCGCTAAGCATTTTCCCCGGTGTGTCCTAACGATACTGCCAACTCGCCATCTTAAAAGTTGCAGCAGCAGCAACAGCAGAGAGTAGAGATGTGTTTGTGTCTGTCAGTGTCCTTGCTAATGTGTGAGAGAGTGCATATATTTCTATGTCTATTCTTATGCGCATATATATATATATATATATATATATATATATATATATCTATATGTGTGTGTGTATATATTTATATCTAACCCTAACCC
>NW_021833839.1:45000-53755 GCF_006345805.1 Octopus sinensis
ATCCGGTGTGCTAACAAATTCTGCCGGTTCGCTGCCTTCTGTGGTCTTCATAACAAGAAAACAGTTGCGTAGGAGCAAATATCATCAGCCAGAAAGTTTGTGTAGAAACTAATATCACCAACAGGTGTGCATATTCAGGTGTGTTCCCTGTTAGGTATGGATTGATTGTGGCAGTAGTTTCTGTTATTTTTCGTTTTATTGCATTTAATCTTTTGCTTTGACCTTTACAAATTCAAAGCAAAATATTAAATTCAATTGTGGCACTCCGTCAGTTACGACGACGAAGGTCCCAGCTGATCCGATCAACGGAACAACCTGCTCTTGAAATTAAGGTACAAGTGACAGAGCATTCCAGATTACACTGTGAATCTGAGGATTGACCCTCAAACATCCTGAAATGTTCGTATTGGGCATTCCGGCGCAAATCCAGCAGTACAGCATGTCGTTTCTAAATTTCTGACAGACTGAATTTCGTCATGATGCTGTCTGTCATCACAGGCGGTGCCAAGCGATCCTGCCATACTGTGTAGCCGATAAAACCAAAAACAAAGAATGCGCATGCGCTAAATTAAAAAAAATATATTGCTGTGTGGTAAGTAGCTTGCTAACCAACCACATGGTTCCGGGTTCAGTCCCACAGCGTGGCATCTTGGGCAAGTGTCTTCTGCTATAGCCCCAGGTCGACCAATGCCTTGTGAGTGGATTTAGTAGACGGAAACTGAAAGAAGTCTGTCGTATATATGTATATATATATATATATATGTATATATATAATATATTATATATATATATATATTATATATATATATATGTATGTATGTATGTATGTATGTATGTATGTATGTATGTATGTATGTGTGTGTGTGTGTGTGTGTGTTGTGTGTTTGTGTTTGTCCCCCTAGCATTGCTTGAAAACCGATGCTGGTATGTTTACGTCCCCGTCACTTATCGGTTCGGCAAAAGAGACCGATAGAATAAGTACTGGGCTTACAAAGAATAAGTCCCGGGGTCGAGTTGCTCGACTAAAGGCGGTGCTCCAGCATGGCCGCAGTCAAGTGACTGAAACAAGTAATAGAGTAAAAGAGAGTAAATGGCGACAAAAGGTCGTGAGTTTGTTTGTGTTTGTGTGTGTCTTTCTGTCTGTCAGTCCGTCCGCCTGTCTGCCTGTTTGTCAATCCGTATATATATGTATATTTTATGCAAAAATCGCAAGTGAAGAATTCCATTCTTTACAGCCGTTTCGATATCATGTGTGTGACAAATCAAATAACAAGCATGAAGTGATGGACGAGAATAATAATATTGTTATATCGATTGTGTTATGCGCAAGGGGCCATCCTTGTCACATTCTGTGTCATACTGAATCTCCCTGAGAAATAAGTTAAGGTTCCCCATGTCTGTGGAGTGCTCAGCCACGTGAACGTTAAATTCACAAGCAGTCTGTTTATTTTGATTGGATCAACTGGAACACTCCTCGTCGTGAACGACGGAGTACCAGTTAGTATACTATATTATATTAATGCGAACAGGTATGGTGGATAACATTTTACTGAAAATGTTGTTGATTACTTTTCAGGTTTTTGTCGATAATGACAGCGACCATGTCGATAATGATGGTGGTGATGTCGATCACGAAGGGTGATTATAATGGCTTTATATTCGCCAAAACTTGACATCCAATAAATTCACCGTTTCTAATAAATGAACGAACGAATGAATAAATGGATGCCGTTTCAGCTCTCCTCCTCCCCCTCCGTATCAAATACAGACGCTAACGCCATTTTCTACGCATCTAAAATAATTTGTGACCAACAACTACACAACAATAACGAAAGCAACAAGAACAACAATAATAATGATGAGATAACAACAACAACAACAACAACAACAAAAACAACAACAATAATAATAATAATGATTATCATTATTATTATTATTATTATCATCATCATCATCATCACCACCACCACCATCATCATCATTATTATTATTATATTATTATGATTATTATTATTATCACGATCTTCATCATCATCACCATCATCATCATCATTATCATTATCATTATCATTATCATTATCATTATTATTATTATATTATCATCATTATTATTATTAGTATTATTATTATTATTTTTTATTATTATTATTTTATTATTATTATTATTATTATTATCATCAGCATCATCATCATCATCATTATCATTATTATTGTTATCATTATTATTATTATTATTATTATTATCACGATCTTCATCATCATCACCATCATCATCATCATTATCATTATCATTATCATTATTATCATTATTATTATTATTATCGTCATCATTATTATTATTATTATTATTATTATTATTATTATGATTATTATCATCATAACAGCAATACCACCAAAAATTCAATATCAAATGTTAAAAGTAGAAACAATACTAGTGATGATTATAGGTTTTAAATGATCGTGATGATGATGATGATGATGATGATGATGATGATGATGGTGGTGGTGGTGGTGGTGTGGTGGTGGTAGTGGTGGTGGTGGTAGTGGTGGTGGTGGTGTTGGTGGTGTTGGTGGTAGTAGTAGTGGTGGTGGTGTTGGTGGTGTTGGTGGTAGTAGTAGTGGTGGTGGTGGTGGTATCTGATAGCATATGAATATCTCTAAATAGACACACAAACACACACACACTCACACTCATATACAGATCTTTACATATATGTTTATACATATATATACATGTATATACATATATCTGTATATACGGTGAGAGAGAGAGAGAGAGAGAGAAGAGAAAGAGAGCGAGATAGATATATAGAGACAGACAGACAGAGAGAGAATGAGAGCAAGAGAGAGAGAGAGAGAGAGAGAGAGAGACAGAGACAGGGACAGGACTTCCATTTCAGTGTTTTGCAAAAATAACAAGGAATAAATTACTAAAATATACTATAATAATGAACACGCTCAAACGCATAAGCACACACATGAGCATACATACACACATACATGCACAACACACATATACGCTCTCCCAAAAGCACACACAAACACGCATACGCGCACACATACACAAACACATACACATATATCTTGACATCTACACACTCAAATCTCAATAAATGAAACCCACAGAGGCCAAAAGAAATGGAATTTTATGCAGTTTCGCAGTGAAATTCGAGATTTTTCTGGTTGTTCTGGAGAATTCCTCGATGGCCGATCAGGAATCCTTTCAGAGTGAATTGATGGAAATTCATAAAGGAATTCTTCGAGTGTGGATATTTTTGGTAGGAATATAAATTTTGATAGGAGAAACATTTTGATGGCAAACAATAAAATAATAGTAAAAAAAAAAAAAAGAATTAAAAGGTACAAAAAAAAGGAAAAAAAAGGAAAAAAAAAAAACGAGAAAAATAATTGATTGATTTGATTTCAATGTTTAACGTGAATTAATGAATGTAGAGTAAATGAGGATATTGAGACTGATGAAAATGACAAAAGATTGATGGAAAGAAATAAAGGAAGGAAGAAAAAAACTAGAGAACTGAAGGGAAAAAGAGAAGAAGAAGAAGACTGAAAGAGAAAGAGAATTGATATGGAAGAATGAGTAACTATGCATATATTTATATATCCTTCCAATATCGCGAGTGTTGCGCCCCCCCCCCGCGATAGGTGAAAATCCGTGAAGTAGAAACAGTAGTGTACTGTATACTCTTTTACTCTTTTACTCTTTTACTTGTTTCAGTCATTTGACTGCGGCCATGCTGGAGCACCGCCTTTTAGTCAAGCAAATCGAACCCGGGACTTATTCTATTGTAAGCCCAGTACGTATTCTATCGGTCTCTTTTTTGCCGAACCGCTAAGTGACGGGGACGTAAACACATCAGCATCGGTTGTCAAGCAATGCTAGGGGGACAAACACAGACACACAAACATATACACACTCGCTTATATATATATACACATATATACGACGGGCTTCTTTTCAGTTCCCGTCTACCAAATCCACTCACAAGGCATTGGTCGGCCCGGGGCTATAGCAGAAGACACTTGCCCAAGGTGCCACGCAGTGGGACTGAACCCTGAACCATGTGGTTGGTTAGCAAGCTACTTACCACACAGCCTCCTGCGCCTGTATATTTATTATTATTATTATTATTATTATTATTATAATTTGTATATATTATCATAATTTGTGTGTGTGTATATATATATATATATATATATATCTTGTAAATGCAAAGCATCACCACGGAGGAGTCGACGTATGCTTAAATAATAAACCGCGATAGGAGAACCGTGATATGGCGAGGGATTATTGTATACACACACACACACACGTGCATATATATATGCATATATACAAATATATATATATATGTGTGTGTGTGTGTGTACAGTAATCCCTCGCCATATTGCGGTTAATCTAGCGCGGTTCACTTATTGTAGTTTATTATATAAGCTTAGGTCGATTCTTCGGTGTTCTTGTTTTGCATTTATAATAAAATAAATATATACCATTTATAAAAAAAAATACTAAAAAATATGCAGCACATTACTGTTTCTACTTCGCGGATTTTCACCTATCGCGGGCGGTTTTGGACGTAACACTCGCACTCGCGATAGTCGAGGTATTACTGTATATATAATTTTAAAAAAGCAGGATATAGTATGCACATGCTTGCTTGAAAGAAGATTTAAAACTCTCCAAAACCACGCGCCTCTCACCATATGTAAACATGAACGGAGATTATAGCAAGTCTATTTCTCCGAAACAATCCTCTCACATGCAAAATACAAAGCGCAAAATACAAAGAGGAGTATAGATACCCTAGTATCAATTGGTTTCGGATTCTGTATCGAACGAACACTTAAAGCTCATCAGCCAGGCTTACCACGTATATATATATATTTGATTGATCCTCGCCAAGTTAAATATTTAAACCACCTGATGAATGACTGTAACTCGAAAATTTAAAGAAATTAACAGCCATGAAACGATCGTAGTGTTATATTAATTATATTTTTTAAAATAATTTTGTTATATATTTAAATAATATAAATTAAATAATCTTATGTATTGGCTTAAGTTTTTCATTGTATGATTTGCCTAATGGTGGTTTTATCTCTAATTTAATATAATATAATATTTTACTATAAAATTGGATTCAATCCTAAATCTGATTTTTCCCTGTAAGTTTGGATTTATTCCCTAATATTTATTATTATATATATATATATATGTGAGTGTTGGTGTGTGTGTGTTTATAGTGAGAATTTACAAAGAAAGAAGAGACATGTTTCCGGGCCCATTCCCACTGCGTACCACCTTGGGCAAGTTATAGCTTCGGTCCGACCAAAGCCTTGTGAGTGGATTTGGTAGACGGAAACTGAAAGAAGCGCGTCGTGTGTGTCTGTGTGTATGTTTCTGTGTCTGCATTTGTCCCCCAACATCGCTTGACAACCGATGGTGATATGTTTACGTCCCCGTAACGTAGTGATACCGATAGAACTAGTACTGGGCTTACTAATGATAAGTCCTGGGGTCGATTTGCTCCACTAAAAGCTGTGCCCAGCATGACCGCAGTCAAATGACTGAAACAAGTAAAAGAGTAAAAGAGAGTAAATGGCGACAAAAGGTCGTGAGTTCATTTCTAGAAGATGCATTCTATCCTTGAACAAGGCACTTTATTTCACATTGCTGCAGTCCACTCAGCTGGCATAAATGATTTATACCAGTAATTCAAAGGGGCCATCCTTGTCACATTCTGTGTCATACTGAATCTCCCTGAAACAAGTAAAAGAATATAATATACGAGCGGAAATTCGTACCTGTTTACCCTTAGTCATCAAAAATATGTGCAATTAATCGCGAAGGGGGAGTTGAGGGAGAGAAAGATTAAAAGAGTGGTGATGGTAGGAAATAGGAATATAGAACGAAGAATATAAACATGTGAATGTTGCCAAAGAAATTTACCTAAAAATCAATATGGCCGCCGCAAGAAAAGAATCAATCTCGCAATTGATCGTAATGAAAACTTCGTCGATACACTTTTAACTATCCGGTTTAACTGGATTCTCAAAGCCTTTCTAAATAGATAGATTAATAATCTTGCTTAAGAACAAAGTCATACAAGATCTAGAGGATTAATTTACCATCTTTCTGCTTTGCTTTGCCTTACCTCCCACACGATTGTTTGGCTGCCTGGTGAGCGGGTCGGTGTAAGGAAAGTATGATGGCGGAAACAAACAATCTCTTTTCTGTAATCGGCAACGAAAATTGATCAAACGTAGCAAAACTATAACAATATCGAATGTAATTTAAAATCATTTAAAGGGATTTAGAATTTAGAAAAGTAATTAATTTCGGAGGTAAATCTTTGCTTCAGCTAAGTCCTTGTTAAATTCGCCATGAAACAGAAACAAACAGAAGAGTATTATATTTATGCAACGTCGCATTAAATGATATTACATTTTATACTCTCGTTATATTTGCTGAAACAACAATATAAGCCTCGTATTGCGGTGTTTATTTTTATTACTGTAATATTGTGGTATTGTAAACCACATCAAATGGCGAATTATTGTAAATGAACAAGCGTACATGGGTTTTTGGCAACGGACTGCGGCCATGCTGTGACACGATAGTTGACGATTCCCGCGTTTGAATATAATGGTGTATGCATTTAATTCATTATCGTCATTGTTTCCAGGATAAGATTTGTTGAATGTTTTCAATTAACATTTGAATTAATGAGGCATCGCTTGCGGCATCCGCGTAAACAAAAACAAAGATACAAATGTTCAACACGCAGGAATGTTTCAATGAATTTATATATGTGAGTGAGTGTTTGTGTGGTAAGAAGCAGGTTTTCCGGCCACGTGGTTCTGGTTCAGTCCCACTGCGTGGCACTTTGGACAAGTGTCTTCTACTATAGCCCCGAGTTGACCAAAACCATGTGAGTGGATTTGGTAGACGGAAGCTGAAAGAAGCCCGTCGTATATATATATATATATATATATATGTGTGTGTGTGTGTGTGTGTGTGTGTGTGTGTGTGTGTGTGTGTGTGTTTGTGTCCAACATCACCTGACAATTTATGTTGGTGTATTTACGTCCTTGTAACATAACGGTTCGGCAAAAAGACCGACAGAATAAGTACTAGGCTTATAAAGAATAAGTGGGGTCGATTTGTTCGACTAAAGGCGGTGCCCCGGCATGGCCGCAGTCGAATGGCCGGAACAAGTAAAAGAATGAAAGAATATATAAAGTAACCGAAAATGTTCTCTCTGGGACAAGCCCGTTGTAGTTCAGGAGCTACTCGATGCGACCCTCAGGCAACAGTCTACTGATCGGCGTCGTCCTGTGAGATCGTACTGCAAATTGTGGCGCCTTTGTTTTCCTGTGCTTCTCCCACGTTGGTCTATTTTTGCGATGGCTGAAACGAAGGAACAGCGTACTTTTATGAAATTCTGTTTTACTGCTGGGGAAAAGAGCTGACGAAACAGTTGTCATTCTTCAAACAGCTTACAAGGATGCTGCCATGAGTAAAACGCAAGGTTACGAATGGTTTTCACGCTTTAGCAATGGTTACATGTCGCTTGAAGACCAACCTCATTCAGGGCGACCGTCGACCTCCCGAACGAATGAAATCATCCTGAAAATTCATGAACTGATCTTGGAGGACCGTCGCCGAACAATTGACGAACTTATTAACATGCCGAGTGTGTCCTGGAGCTCATGCCAATGAAGATTTGCAGCAAAAGTTTTACCCCGCTGGTTCACAGAAGATCGAAAGCAGTTACGACTAAATGCGCGTCCAGTTGGAAATTGATCCATACCTTTTATCGAAGGTCATCACTCGTGACGAAAGCTGGTGGTACAGAATTTACAGATGTGGAGGAGGTGAAAGAAAAACCAAAGAAAGAAACGACACCGCCATTAAAAGGTATCACTTCACAAGAGTTCCAGCACTGCTTCGCACAGTGGGAAAACGTTTGGACCAATGCATTGCTTCAAACGGTGAATACTTGTGACCTTTACACAAGACGGATATTTTACTCTCCGTTAAGAACTGAATTGCAACAGGAACAAACGTTTGCCACAGAAGAGACATTATGTTCTATGTGAATGATATATCAACGAAAGACTAGCTCAGTTATTAATCTGTTTACATCATAGCCACGTGTTATTTTTGTTTTATATTTAACTAGCAGTATCGCCCGGCGTTGCTCGGGTTTGTAAGGGAAATATCTATATAAGCATTTTTAGAGATGTAAAGTATAATAGCCATCTCAATATGGTTAACCACAAAGGGGGGGGGGGTTACTGAGCTTTTTACGTTCTTGATCTGTAATTAATAATATTTTTAGAGAGTTACTTCCTTTATATATGCCAAAAATGCATTAAAAACGGCAAAATTTTTTTTTAATCGTAGACTGATCGCAGACGCGCGCTAATAATACCGACAGAAGGCTCGATATGAATCACGACTATAAGATACCCCGGTTTGTTAACTGCAACCGCAAAATGTGGGAGTAGTTAGGAATCTAAATCGTAGAAGACAGACAGTACACAACCGCACTTTTATATATAAAGATTATTCGTTGAGCACATTCAGTAAAGAGCACTTTACTGAGACGAGTTCAGATATATTCTGGTGAGTTCTTGTGGGACATTCTCTCGTACAAATGCGCATAACGCAAAAAATACACTTATGTATATGTGTGCATAAATGGGTATATAAATGTGAGCGTGTGTTTGG
>NW_021833840.1:5000-20000 GCF_006345805.1 Octopus sinensis
AGGTTGAGTAGCCCATCATGCTCAAAAGTTCCCTGAATAAGGGTTATTGAAGGATGTTGAACGAAACATCCATATATCCAAAGGTGAATTATCCAAACCCCCAAGAATTCCTCACAACACATGGCTATGATGCTCCCCCAGTACTTCTGCTCGTGTATGTATGCATGTGTGTATGTATGTATGTATGTATTTATGTATGTATGTATGTATGTATGTATGTATGTATTATGTATGTATGTATGTATTTATGTATGTATGCGTGCATATATGTATGTGGGCGCAGGAGTGGCTGTGTGGTAAGTACCTTGCTTACCAGCCACATGGTTCCGGGTTCATTCCTACTGCGTGGCATCTTGGGCAAGTGTCTTCTACTATAGCCTCGGGCCGACCAAAGCCTTGTGAGTGGATTTGGTAGACGGAAACTGAAAGAAGCCCGTCGTATATATATATGTATGTTTGTGTATATATTTGTATGTCTGTATTTGTCCCCCCCACCCCCACCCCAACATCGCTTGACAACCGATGGTGGTGTGTTTCCGTCCTCGTAACTTAGCTTTTCGGCAAAAGAGACCTATAGAATAAGTACTAGGCTTGCAAAGAACAAGTCGTTGGGTCGATTTGCTCGACTAAAGGCAGTGCTCCAGCATGGCCGCAGTCAAATGACTGAAATAAGTAAAAGCAGCTGCATTGATTTTGCAGATTAAACCGTTCACGGTGGGATGGGGGGGGTATTCCACTAAGACTGTAGAGCAAGGACTAAAACCAGCAAAAAATAAGTAAAGCGTTAAGACTGAGTTTGAATGAAACGCTTCGCATGATTTTCTCTCACTTATTGAAATATTATTAATTGATCTTAGTCTGTGCTAAATCGTTGGCGAAGTCGACAATATATTTTTGGCTTCGTTAATATCCTTCTGCGAGACACTCACGTGTCGAATTTAATACAGCTATGTTTGGTAATATATGTTTCAATATGTATAAGCAAGCTCGTAGTTTAGCGAGCTCATTAGTTTTAAGCGAACTAGATAATAGAAGTTTTGTCTTGCTCGTTGAGTTCTACATTAATTCTTTACACTTCACATATATCGAGTTAACCACAAAAATATTGCTTTCGCTTACACACACACACACACACACACACACACACATGTATACACGCACAAACATACACGCACATATATATTCATATTTGTATATATGTATGTAATATATAATATACATACCTATATGAATATATATGTGCATGTATATATATATATGTGTGTGCGTGTGTATGTGTAACTATGTATGTATGCATGTATGTATGTATGTATGTATGTATGTATGTATGTATGTACGCATGTATATATATGTATATATCTGTATATGTCTATCTATATGTATATACATATATATATACATATGAATGTATATGTATATATCCATACATACATACATGCATACATGCATTCATACATACATACATACATACATACATACTACATACATACATACATACATACATACATACATACGTACATACATGTATACACGCAAACATATATATATTATACGTATAGAAAGAGAGAGAAAGATGAAGATAGAAGCATATATGTTTACAGAGAGGCGTGGAAAGACGACGTCTGTGAAAGAGGAAAAAAAAGAAGTTACACATAACAGCAATACGGTATAATGAACCAATATGTTTAGATAATTATTTTGTCTGAAACAAACGATAATTGAAAATGCCAGAAAATGGCTGAAAAGTTTCCCAGTCCGGAAAGATAATCTATCGACAGCTAAATACAGGATAGACTATATGTGCAACGATTGCAATTATGCAGCAATGACCGTTGTGAAAATTTAGTGATTAACGTCGAAAATGGAGTTGGTGCTCAGTCTTAACTTCTACAGGAGAAAACAAAAAGCTGAACATGTGAAGGAATAAAGAGAATTGATGGATGAAGGTCACTGGTTCACATAAATAGAGGGCGTTGCTGTAGCAATACATGTGGATAATAACAGAAACAGCTAGCTATTGTTAGGCGTTCGTGATTATATCTAGCGCTCAGCTGAATGGTTTTTATTTTTATTTTTATTTTGTTTTATTTCTTTTTTTTTTTACAGATGAGGTCTAGATTGGCTGTGCGTGTAGCATCAGCCCTGTCCAGCTATGTGATCTGTATTTTTATTTATAGAGCAACTGCCCTTCGTTGCTGACCTGTAATTGGTCAGAGGAGTGAAAGGGAAGCAAACCTTTGGATTGCAGTTTTGGCAATATAGTATGAGTGTGTGTATGTGTGCGTGTGTGTGTGCGTGTGAGTGTGATGTCATTATTATGAATGATGATCATACATCGTGAAACTTAAAGTTTGAGGTCAGCTTTGCATTTTGAGAACATGGAATAATATGAATGTAGTTCATGATTAATTCCTTTGATAAGAGGTGTATTCCAGAAGTTTTGAAAATTTTTTTTCAAGAAGCAGATGTAATTAGCTTAGATTGCTAAATTTTCAGTATATTATTACGATGCATCGAATAAGCTGACCTGCTGACTTTTGTTATTCCAGATTGAAGTAGATGGCTGTACCAGCACTTTGAACATACTCTGATTACTCTTTTACTCTTTTACTTGTTTCAGTCATTTGACTGCGGCCATGCTGGAGCACCGCCTTTTTAGTCGGGCAAATCGACCCCAGGACTTATTCTTTGGAAGCCCAGTACTTATTCTATCGGTCTCTTTTGCCGAACCGCTAAGTTACGGGGACAGCATCAGTTGTCAAGCGATGTTGGGGGTACAAACACAGACACACACATACATATATACATATATATATACATATATACGACAGGCTTCTTTCAGTTTCCGTCTACCAAATCCACTCACAAGGCTTTGGTAGGCCCGAGGCTATAGTAGAAGAAACTTGCCCAAGGTACCACGCAGTGGGATTGAACCCGGGACCATGTGGCTGGTAATCAAACTACTTACCACACAGCCACTCCTACGCCTATCAGCCACTCCTAGCTAGATTGCTAAATTTTCAGTATATTATTACGATGCATTGAATAAGCTGACTTGCCGACTTTTGTCATTCCAGATTGAAGTAGATGGCTGTACCAGCACTTTGAACATACTCTGATTGTCACAGCTGAATTATTTTCGAGAATGCAATCGGAGCTTTTGGAAGCTCGTTATGCAATGAAGTTTAGTTTTAAACTAACAAGAATGAATGGTATAGAAACATATGAAATGCACCAGATTCCTTATGGAATAACATTTTCTTATTTCTTTACTACCCACAAGGGGCCACGCACAGAGGGGACAAACAAGGACAGACAAACGGATTAAGTCGATTATATCAACCCCAGTGCGTGACTGGTATTTATTTAATCGACCCCGAAAGGATGAAAGGGAAAGTCAACCTCGGCGGAATTTGAACTCAGAACGTAACGGCAGACAAAATACCTATTTCTTTATTACCCACAAGGGACTAAACATAGAGGGGACAGACAAGGACAGATAAACGGATTAAGTGGATTATATCGACTACAGTGCGTAACTGGTACTTATTTAATCGACCCCGAAAGGATGAAAGGCAAAGTCGACCTCGGCGGAATTTGAACTCAGAACGTAGAAGCAAACGAAATACCTATTTCTTTACTACCCACAAGGGGCTAAACACAGAGAGGACAAACAAGGACAGACAAACGGATTAAGTCGATTATAACGACCCCAGTGCGTAACTGGTACTTAATTTATCGACCCCGAAAGGATGAAAGGCAGAGTCGACCTCGGCGGAATTTGAACTCAGAACGTAACGGCAGACGAAATACCGTTAAGCATTTCGCCCGGCGTGCTAACGTTTCTGCCAGCTCGCCGCCTTTCCACGTTTCTGTAGACTTCTTGGTTGTTAATGAGTACCAGCCGGCTGCCGTTGTAGCTCTCTTTCCTTGCTACTTTTGAGATGTGCCACGGAAACAAGGGCAAGAGGACTGGCTTTGAACGAAGGCATGATTCATACGAGCAAACCATTCTCGCTCGCGAGTGGCGGCTATCTGCACACTGTTACTACAGGTAACGATACTAAAGTCATTCATGTGCAGAGAGAGAACTGCAGAAGATACTACCGAACTTTGACTTACACCAGAGGTGATATTACGGTGGATGGACAGTCCTATCCATGCATGCTGCGTATGAGCAGTCTAGCGATGAGAAGCGTTAGATAACATATTTGGGTAACTTAGTTAAGAGGCTCTCATACCAAATGGATTCAAAGTATTTGCCGATGTTGAAGAGATCGATATTGAACGATATTATCAAAATTCTTGACGGTAAAAAGCCAACAGTGTGTGACGTAAGAGCCGATGCCACTGTTTGGTCTAGCTCAACAGAAGCTGTACAGGTAGTCGCTAAGCCGTGCAGTTATTCAATACTAACAAAGGAAGACTGATTGTGATAGAAAGGAGAATGTTTATGACCGTATTCATGGGACTTTTACATGCTGTAATTAAGCGCGATGTTTTGATTGATGACTGGATCAAAGAATTTCCCGTATTGAGAATGCAACATACTGTCGCGAATTCTCAGATGTGAGTATTAGATCTTTGGCAAGAGAGGGAGATTGAGAGAGGGGGGAACAGACGGAGAGAAAGAAAGACAGAGCGAGACGAGAGAGTGAGAGAGGGGGAAGTAGAGAAAGTGTGAAGAATGTGATAGCGATAGAAAGAGACATCTCTTAACAGTAGTAGGGATAATAAAAGGGACATCGTCACAGAACTAGTCATCTTGTTGGGGGTGGAATGATTTGCAGAGGCGTTCGACATTGGAGACTGTATATACGTAACTGTCTGACGCCAAAAATGGGGGGATGTAAGTAGAGAAAGAGCTTTGTTTGGGTGCGTGCAGAAAAGAATTAGAAACAAATTGAGGGAGAATACAAAAGCTTTATCTATAACAGTTTTACACGCAGTACCAAGGCAAATAGGTGTGTACAAGGTTGAGAGAGACTCTCTTGAAAAAGGACTAGAAAATTCGGTTTCAGTTTGGAAAGTAAAAAATCTTGTCCAGTTTCATAATAGCTGAACTTTTTTGATAATAGTTAAAGCGATGTGACACAGGCTAGTGGGTATAATGATGTGATATATGTTGTTTCATTAGCAAGAAGACTGTACTTCTGCAAAGAAACCTCGTAGTTATGTGATAATAACTACCCACATATTGTATTTTGTTTTATGACGAGTAACGATATCATCACCTTTTTTTTTTAATTAAGCGCAAACAGCAGAAGTGGAGCTGGCAAAACTACGAAAACCTAACCATTCCATAGAATACTAACTACAGATTTAACCAAGAGATTTGTAAGAATGTTTTGAATGTAATTGTAGTTTAGCTCGAAGCTAATCGTGCTAGAGCTATTCTGTGATCAAAAAGATTCCAATAATGTAATCCACATTAGATTATCCCATTACATTATCTCAATAGAGAAAGGTAATACTTTATGGAGAAATGGTTGCTATATCTAGCAGGTCGAGTGATTATGTAGAGGATTCTTTATTGACGCTTTACTGGATTCCAATAATGTAATCCACATTAGATTATCCCATGTATTCTTTCTCAATAGAGAAAGGTAATACTTTATGGGAAAATGGTTGCTATATCTAGCAGGTCGAGTGATCACATAGAGGATTCTTCTTTGACGCTTTAGTGTCTTGTTAATTCACAGTACTGAGATCAAATCATGCACTCATACGGAATTGAATGACAAAATCAATTCAATGATACGATGGTATCTTTTTTTATGTTTATGAAAGATCTGTGAAGTGGCCAGAGAAAAAAAAATATGCTTTCCGGTGTTTAGTTTGCGTTATGAGATGAAATGTCACTTAAGTCGGACTTTGCATTTCATTCCACTGGAGTCCATAATATAATACCAGTCGTGTTCTGGCATTAATTTAATCCCACCAAATCTTACTCAACGAATCTGCAACAATTTCCCAATGTTACAATTCAGTATTATGATTTGCTTAGGACAGAAATACCTTATATACTAGAATTATACAGAAAGAGAATGTATGTATTATTCATGCTTTCCATAGGGAATATTGCGAAGTGCATTCGAAAGGCCTTCAGAATCAAGTTCGGATTCCACTCATCCGGAAATTAAATGTTTTCTGCTCCACACTTAACACATATTTATAACATTTATTGACAAATGCTTTTGTTGAATGTTTTGCTGGTTTGCTGGCTTCAGAATAATTATGGATACCATTCCTAAGTTTCTTTAATTTGCATCAAATAGTATATATTTGAACGGCATACAACTGGAATAGCAAGTTCTTGTATCTGAGAGTCATACATTTGTAGCAACAAGGTCTTATATCTGAGTATAATACACCTGTCACAATAAGGTATCGTACCTAACACACATGATCGTAACAGCAATATCTCGTACCTGAGCATCAAACAAATGTAATAGCAGTGTCTTCTAGTTGAGCATCATACAACAGTAACAGTAAAGTCTCGTATTTGAGTAACATTTACCTGTAACAGTAAGGTTTTGTATCTCACCGTTATATAACTGTAACAGAAAAGTCTCATATATGTGTAACATACAACTGTAACCGCAAGGTATTGTGTCTCAATGTTATATAACTGTAACAAGATTCTCATATTTGAGTGTCATATAACTGTAACTGCAAAGTCTTGTATATCAGTATTATACAATTCAACAGAAAAGTGCGGTAGCTGAGCGTCACACAATTACAACAGCAGTGTCTTGTATCTGATCGTCACGCATCAGTAACTACGAGGTGTGATAGCAGAGCGTCAGGCAAATGTAAAAATAATGTCTCCTGTCTTATCGTCATACTATCAACCACACCGTTTCGTATACCGCTGTGACAGCAATGTTTAATATCTCAGTAACATGAAGGACCAACCCCTTCGGTCACAAGTGACCATGGGATCACACCTCTCCGGGGCACAAGTCCGGGCAAGGTTATTTATGGAAGACCAGCAGTTACCCATGCATACTAGCCTCCCTTCTTCATGCCACCGATGTTATCTAAGGGAAAGGCAAAGGCCGACACAGCTTGGCACTAGTGACATCGAAACTCATTTCTACAGCCGA
Organism: Octopus sinensis; assembly: GCF_006345805.1. Lineage (NCBI taxonomy): Eukaryota > Metazoa > Mollusca > Cephalopoda > Octopoda > Octopodidae > Octopus > Octopus sinensis. The sequence continues at coordinate 12,110 of NW_021833840.1, forward strand.
GTGAAGTGGAGCAACGTGAAATAAAGTGCCTTGCTCAAGAGCACAACATGCAGCATGGTCCGGGAATCAAATTCACTATCTCATGATTACAAGCCCGATATTCTAACCACTGAGCTATGTGCCTTCCCATATCAGTAACATACAACAGTAGCAGTAATCTATTGTATCTATTCCTTATGCAGCTGTACCAGAAATGCCTCATCGGTTGAGCATCATACAGTTGTAATAGATATATCATGTAGCTGTCTATCATACAACTGTAAAGAAAGATCTGATAGCTGAGCCTCATACAACTGGTTTCGTATCGTATCTGAGTGTTGTACTCAAATGCGAAACGAAACCATTCTATTCCTGTTAGAAAAGGAATAGCAAGGAATCTGAGCATCACACATTACAGCAAGAACTCTTATTAATTTAAGATATTTCCTTTTCCTGTTATTTTCCATTTTCTGTTATGGTTAAGCTAAAAGGTGTAAATGCAATAAGCATATCCCACCTTTTTCAGATCCCTCGGTACCGGTGGGAACAAGTTATCATCGGACCGGAAACCTAGTTGAAAGGCTTAGAACAAGTGCTAAAAATACCCAAGACCCAAGTGGTGGCAGCTGCGGCAGAGGTGGAGGTGGTTGTTGTTGTTGTTGTTGTTTTGCTGCTGCTGCTGCTGCTACTGCTACTCGTGATTTTTGATATTGGTGTTGGCCGTAATGATGGTTGTGGTTGTAGTTGTAGTGGTGGTGATGGTGGTGGTGATTATGGTGGTGGTGGTAGTGGTGGTGATGATGTCGACGACGATGGTAATCGTGTTAGTGCTTGTGGTGGTGTTGCTGGTGGGGACGGTAGTGTTGATGGCGGTGGTGGTTGTGTTGATGGCGGGGGTTGTGGTGGTGGTAGCGATGATGATGGTCGTTGTTGTACAGTGATGATGATGGTTGGAGTGATAGTGGTGGTGGTGGTGGAGATGGGGGTGTGGTGGTGGCGATGGGGGTATGCTGCTGGTATTGATGGTGGTGGTAGTGATGCTGATGGTGGATTTGATGTTTTAGTGATGCTCCTGCTCTTGCCAGGGTGGTGTGGGTGCTGGTAGTGGCGGTGGTGGTGTTAGTGGTGGAGGTGGTGGGGGTGGTGGTCGTCGTCTTCGTGATGGTGGTAGTCAACGTCGTCATGGTCGTGGTCATTGTCGTGGTCGTGGTGGTGGTGATGGTGGTAGTCATCTTCGTGGTGGTGGTGGTGGTGGTGGTCGTCGTCGTCGTCGTCACCGTCGTCGTGGTGATGGTGGTAGTCATCATCGTCGTCGTCGTCGTCGTCGTGGCCGTGGTGATGGTGGTGGTGGAAAACCGAGCAACAGCTTATAGCGTTTCAAACAAGACGACATTTAAGTCTTTGAGCAAAAATGAAAACATAATCCTTCTTTACTACATCTGCAAACACACACACACACACACACACACACACACCACACACACACACAAACATACACACACACACACGTTTACACAGCAAAACGTCGCCCTCTCCCATCACACACAGACACATACGTATACCCACATACATACACCCACGAGCATAGGCACACATATATCCACATATACATATACAAAACACATACATTCATACAAATTCATTCTTAACTGCTCTGAAGTGTAAGCATCAATGTACCAGCTTCAGTTCCGCACAATCGAAGAATAAGTTCCAGGACCATTCTCTTTTCTTGGTGAAGATCATATGTATGTATGTATGTTTGTATGTATGTATGTATGCCTCTGTTTGTATGTATATATGTATATGTGTATGTATGAATGTGTATGTATGTATGTGTGTGTGTATGTATGTATGTGTGTATGTATGTATGTATGTATGTATGTATGTGTGTGTATGTATGTATGTATCTATGTATGTGTTTATGTATGTATGTATGTGTATGTATGTATGTGTGTATGTATGTATGTATGTATGTATGTATGCATGTATGCATGTATGTATGTATGTATGTATGTATGTATGTATGTATGTATGTATGTATGTATGTATGTATGTGTTTATGTATGTGTACGTATGTATGTATGCATGTATGTATGTGTATGTATATATGTATGTATAAATGTATGTATGTATGCATGAATGTATGTGTCAGTCTGTATATATATAAATATGAATGAACGAATGAATGAACACATGTATGTGAGTATATGCGTGTGTATGCGTGTGTGTGTGTGTATGTGTGTGTGTGTGTGTGCGTTCCTGCTTGTGTGTCAAAATCTATGTCTACAGGGCTGGATGTACGCATGTATGTATGTAATACACATACACATATATATATATGCATACAAATATATGTACATACATATATAAATTTACATATTAGCAACTTATCGTATGTATATTTATGTATACAAATATTCCTCTCCCCCCTCTCTCTTTCTCTCTTTATATATATATATATATATATATATATATATATATATATATATATATATATGCTCACACGCATAATATATACAGAGATAGTTACATCCACGTATATATATATATATATATATATATATACATCTACAAACATATGTACATAATATATATTCATATGTATCCATGTGTGAATTTATAAATATATATATATATCCACATATGTACATAATGCACACAGAAATGTAGATATTTATTCTAGCACTTATACGCACATATATCTCTATGCATTTATGTATAAAAATGTCTTTATTATATGCATATATAAATGTATAAATGTGCAAATGTATTTATCTCTGTATTTGCACATATACATATGTCCATACATAAAGACTTACACATATATGTGTACATATGCACATATGTATATATTAAATGTATATGTATATATATATATATGTATGTATGTATATGTATATGTATATAACTAATCAAGTCTGTTAGCCTAAGGGACAGCGTGTTTCAATTTTTAACAGTTGGTTTTAGCTGCGAACCCATCTCTTGACACAGCAATGATGATATATCCGTATCAGAATTCATTGATTGGGTGAAATGATGCTTGGCTTGCTGTGCAGATCAATAGAAAATCGATATATCTTAATTCCTTTATTTGATGATGGATCTGTCTCTTATCATGTGTAGAATCATAAATATCTTATCAAAAATGCATTAGTGGAGCCTATTATACCCGAGGGCCTACTAAGCTTTTATGGTCAACCCTTTTATCTTCTTACACTTAATTTCCTCACAAATATTATCAGCTGCATCGAATGGTTAGTAGGGTAACTCTATTGTTTGTTCTTCAACCCAAAACTTTTATTACTCAACACCTATCAGCTAAAGTCTCGAACATTGAGTGACAGTGATTCTAAAATATCTGTCCTTTACGTAAACGATGTATATGTATATATGTATATATGTATATATATATGTGTGTGTGTTTGTGTGTCTCTGTGATGGGTCAGAGAAAGAGAGAGTGAAAGAGAGAGGGGGGGTTGAGAGATGTAAGTGGGAATGAGGAACGGGGTGGAAATGGCGCTGGCTCGAATTAAAGCTGTAAGAAATAAAAGTATTACATCTGACTCTCTTTTCCTGTATCTATCTTTCTCTTTATCTCTGTCTCTGGCTGTCTCTTTCTTTCTCTCTATCGCTTCGTCTCTGTTTCTTTTCCTCTCGCTCGGTGTCCCTCTCTTTCATATCACCTTATTGCTCCCTCCTCGCTCGCTCTCCCTCGCTCTCTCTCTCTCGCTTTCTCTCTTTATGTCTGCTTCAACTCCCATTACACGTATTCATCTCAAATCAGTCGCAATGAGATATGTGTAAACAAGAGCACACACAGACTTACTACCTCTATTTCTTGTGCTTTGAAAATGTTCAGCTTTTAGTAACAGCAGCAGCAGCAGCAGCAGCTCAAACAGTAGCAGCAGCCTTAGTTATATCAAACAGCAATGGCAGCAGCAACGGCGGAAGCAGCAGCAGCAGCAACAAAAAGTGCCATAGCAGGACCAACAGCAGCAACAGCAGCAGCCGGCTGCAGCAATATCAACTGCAAAAGCATCGCCAGCAGCAGTGGCAACTAGAAATAATAGCTAAAATGTCCCTCAATTTACACACTCCAAAATTCTTACCTATCACAAGCACACTAGACAATCTAGTCCATGACACACACACACACACACACACGCATACACATATATATATATATATATATATATATATGTATGTATATACACAAACATATATACATATATATATATATATATATGTATGTATATACACAAACATATATTCATATATGTATACATATATATACATATATACATATATACATATATAGCATATATACATATATGTATACATATATATATATACATATATACATATATACATATATGTATACATATATGTATATATGTTTGTATTGTGTCCGCGTGTGTGTGCGTGCGTGTGTGTTCGCATGTGTGTGTGTGTGTGTATAAAGATCGAGCTTACCACGGCTGGATTATCTTGGATCATAAGTTTGCTCAACCAGAGGTGATCTGGAGATAAACCATTGCCACCACCACCACCACCACCATCACAACAACTGTAATAATGACCTGGCATGACCGCCACGACATCAACACAATAGTAGTTAGAATAATTGTCCTTGAAAGCGGTTCTCTAAAATTCCTAAAAATAGCAGCGCATAATCTTTGACTACATAACTGAAAACTTCTCAATATAATTTTTAAAACCACATGAGATATTGGAGTTCTACACGATCCTAAAAAGGTGGGATAGTCACAGCTGGAACGTCTTTGAGCATAAATCAGTTGGATCAGGCTTGATACAACAATCACCACTGTTCTTGCTTTTATGTTAGCGCCTGGTGTATACCTAAGCAAAGTAACTTACCTCTACTCACCCATTCTGAAGCCTTACTCATGTTCATTGAAGACCTTGTTACTTCAATTCACGTGATCACGTGACCAACCAAGCAATCAAATGTTGTTATACATCGCTGGCCATAACGCGCTTTTCGCATTATTTTAGCCTTCAAATGATGCCACCCGGCTGGGTAGGAGGGCAAGCCAACAATCCCCCTTGATCGACGAGGAACTGGAAGAATGTGAAATGAAGTGCTTTGCTCAAGAACAGCATCGGCAGCAGCAGTGGAAACTAGAAATAACAGCTAAAATCTCCCTCAATTTACACACTCCAAAATTCTTACGTATCACAAGCACACTAGACAATCGAGTCCATGACACACACACACGCATACACATATATATATGTATGTATATACACAAACATATATACATATATGTATATATATATACATATATACATATATACATATATACATATATACATATATAACATATATACATATATGTATACATATATATATACATATATATACATATATACATGTATACATATCGACGAGGAACTGGAAGAATGTGAAATGAAGTGCTTTGCTCAAGAACACAGCGTGAGCCCAGCCAGGAAATAGAACCCACAATCTAGCGATCGTGAGTGCAACAGCCGAACTACTAAGCCACTTCAAGTAATTTGCTAAAACGACAGAGATTTTCCCAACGATTACCTTTCATGAATTACGCTTCTTTTCACCATCATAGCTCAACATTTAGACTGCCTACTGGCAGAATCGTTAAAGCGTAATAAACGTTAACTCATCTCACATCATCCTCCAATGAATCTACCCTTGCTCACTGAAACCCCTGGTAGCATAAATAATTTGTAATCTACTAAAACGATGGATATTTGCCACCGACTACCTTTTCTTTATGTTTCTAGTCATAATTACAGCTCAGCATTTAATTTGCCAACTGGCAAAGTCGTCGAAGCGTAAGGCAAAATATCCTACGGTATCTGTTTCAGCTCTCTGTGCTCTGTGTTTGGTACATAGTCTCTGGCACCTCATTTAACTTGCAGACATTTTTGCACAGTGATTTGTAAAGCAGAACGTACTGGAAGGCTGAAACCAGCCACTAACTTGTGTGAAACGTGTCTATAAATTGGATTAATCTTGCATTAGTTTATAAGGCTTACAATCCAAACCCTTAAGTACATATACAAATCTGGAAGGGATATGGATTGTACCAAGATGATATGTCAAGGATATGACCAATCGACCTGCTAGAAATAGTGACTAAATTTCCACCGTCATACAAAAGGGGAACATATTGATTAATGTCCAGCTAGTTATACAATACGTGATCGTCAAAGTTGGAACGTCTTTGATCATAAATCTGACCTGACCTTAAACAAGAAGAATTAACAACAATAAAAAACTCATTTAAGTATATCATCTTGATTACGCAACCTGGCGGTATGGTCAAGGATGGAACATCTATGTTCACGGATGCTCACATCAGGACTGACCGGGGCCAAAGAACAACGATAAGTGTTTCTAATTTGGAAGAAACCGAGACGATCTACAAAGAGTACTTTGTAGAAGCTTTTAGGGTGTTCAGGAAGAGATTTCATCGCAAAAGACCAGAGCACCAGGAGAACGCACCAGTCCGAAATTCCATCTTGATATCAAACATGACAGAGATTGTCATCAAGACTATCCCTCATCCCCTCCCTACAGTCTTGAGGAGTAGTTTTCAAATAGGGTCCACATGGCCCTTGGAGGTCAATAAAAGATTTTGATGTTGAAGTTTATGTACAATAAATTGTTTATACTTCCACAATACACAAATCTTTTTTAAATACAAATCCTAATAATACTTAGTTATAAAAATATAACGTGATATTCTTAAACACCAAATGGCTTTGTGGGGGCCATCCGAGTAAAAGAGGAACCAAAGGGGCCCATGCTTGAGAAACACAAGTCTAAAGTTTACTCTCGTTGACTTGCGATTCCTTCCCAAGCTGAAGGAGAAACTGAAGTGGCGTGTGACAAGTGCTCTGGACACTTTCACTTTTGGAGACTTCTGAGAGAACGTCGCAAAGAAGTTGGAACGCATCAACAGATGCATTGTTGTCAAAGGGTCCTATTTTGAAGGAGATTATCGTTATGTACATTCTTGAGGTTAATAAATGTCTCTCATGGGAAAGTCACAAAACTTTTGGAATGCACCTTGTAGGAGAATAATTCCAAGTTCATCTCCAATGATTCTAGTATTTTGCAATGCCATGTATAAGCAGTAGTCACTAGTGGTAGATGTTGTTGTGCCCCTCGTTCTGGTTTTTGCTTATTACCAGATCGAACGTTACCGATCAGACTTATGATAAAAATAGTCCAACCATGAGCATCCCGTCTTTCCCTTATGTACAGGAAACCAGACCCAAGTTACGCAACGTGTATATTCTAATACAGTAGACTATGTGTGCATGTACCTTGGTGTAACCAAATGTGTGTATGTTTGAGGGATGTATGTGCGTGTGTTAGTGCGTAGACTATTTGTTAGGGTGTTGCAGTCACGATCTCGAGATCATAGCTTCAATTTCTGGACCACGTGGCCTGTTGTATTCTGGAGCAAAAACACTTCATCTTGCGTTGCTCTACAATCATATCAACACCTTACATGTACACCGTGGTGGCACGCCCTGCACCAGTTCGGCCACCGTCGGTTTGATGGAATGGGTGAGCTAATGTAAAAGTACATACATTTGATCGCTATAAGCAAATCCTTTGTGCCGGTCGTTTGGCTTGAAATTGCAAAACTCTGTTTCTTGGACCAGGAGAAACTACCATCATTATTATACACATATTAGCAAGCGAGCAAGCAGAATCGTTAGCACTCAGGGCGAAATGCTAAACGGTATTTCGTCTCTCTTGGCGGCGAGCTTGCAGAAACGTTAGCACGCCGGGTGAAATGCTTAGCGGTATTTCGTCTGCGTTACGTTGTGAGTTCAAATTCCGCTGAGGTCGACTTTGCCTTTCATTCTTTCGGTGTCGATAAATTAAGTACCA
>NW_021833840.1:25000-27500 GCF_006345805.1 Octopus sinensis
ACTCATTTTTGCCAGCTGAGTGGACTGGAGCAACGTGAAATAAAGTGTCTTGCTCAAGGACACAACGCGCCGCCGGGAATTGAACTCACGACCTTACGATCATGAGCCGAATGCCATGCCCCTAACCACTAAGCCACGTGCCTTCACTTGTACTATTAATGGCAGTATTGTTATGCCTTTGAGTAAGGAAAGACCTCATAGAGTGGATGTAAGACCGAAAAAGTTCCCTCTCTTCTATAATATCTGGAACTATGCAGTCCAATATATCTTTGTTTAAGGTATTAGGATACTGTTTGAAAATTCTGCCTGTTATTTCTTGCAGATTGGCACAGATCCTAACAGTTATCTTGTTTTGATGGTTTAGATTATCCGTTGTGATATATTTAATTTGGAATATATTTAGTTTGAACAGTGCAGTTGCTTGTAGTAAAAATAATACAAGACACATTGGTTTGTTTTCAATAGTTTAGTATCTATAACAATTATTCTACCTACCGGACTTTTGCTCAACCGGCTCCCTACTCTATGAGTACAGTTTCTCGTCTGTATTACGGCTGCAAAGCAATTTAGCAATGGGAATCCGTTGTCTGAGTTCTAAGATTTTGAGCAGTGTGGAGCGATATCCTAGTCTCTATTCGTTCCAGATCTCCTCTACCACGAAATAGTAGCACCTATCAGAGTCGCAGCTGTTGGCCAATTAACATGCCACGGAATTTCCACTGGACGATCACTCACTGACGCCCTCAATGGACCCAGGGCTAGTAAGGCCCTTCAGCTCTTTAGCTGCTCATCTAAGAGAAGGTAAATGCTGTACATGGATAACTACTGGACTCGTGGCACTTGTTGCACTAGATCAATATAAGTTTGAATGACGAGGGCGTAGGACTGGCTCTACACAAAGCATACCCACTATCATATTAATCGTCGTGCAGGTTGTTTGTTCATCACACCAAATCACTAGTACTAGCACAGCCACACTTTGAGAACCCTGTGCAGTTGTGTCATGCTGAAATCTAATTCATCGAAGCGACGGGAGTTCATTATATTTCTGTGTATTTGTATATATATGTATTAGACATGCCACATATCAAAACGGGCTGCGCGCCAACATACTCAGTAAAATTAAAATGAAGTCCCTAACGAACCTCTCTCTCGAGCGTTTCGCGCTCGATACGATTTTTTTCGAATCCCTTACTCCCATCATAAACTGATTTTACTTCATGTTGAACAATATAGGGCGGAGTTTGCTATCCGTTTCCAACGTTTGCACACATGTATAATGTGTGTGTACACAGAAGTCGATGGCCGCGGACTTTATTAAGTTCATCCACCCTTTGACATATTTTGTTTTTTCATCCTGCAGGGTATCCAATCACCATTCTCACTAAGCTAGCTTAGTGGGGTTACCAGTTTGGTCGACGATGGTTCGACAGTGAAGCTGGGTGTACTGGATTACGTGTTACCAGTAGCGTTCAAAAGCGACCTGACCTACTCTGATAGGAAAACCTGGAAGCAAGGAATCTTTGACGGTGTGAGAACATTCGAACGAAAAGCAAACGAGTGGTCACGGATAAGATTATCATGAAAAGACAATGCCGTCGACCCTACAGTTCCTCACCTTGTCTATGAAGCCTATGGCTGCATATATCTGCCTTGCACCGGCTTGATGATCCACCAGAGAAGGCAAGCAGAAAGACCTGTTACAAGCAACAACGAGTTCTTTGTTGGGACCAACCACACATCCACTGCCTGCCAGAAAGCGTGTATAAAGGCGGCGAGCTGGCAGAAACGTTAGCACGCCGGACAAAATCTTAGTGGTATTTCGTCTGCCGGTACGTTCTGTGTTCATAAAAAGGCGGTGAGTTGGCAGAGTCGTTAGCACGCCGGGCGAAATGCGTAGCCGTATTTCATCTGCCTTTACGTTTTGAGTTCAAATTCCGCCGAGGTCGACTTTGCCTTTCATCCTTTCGGGGGTCGATAAATTAAGTACCAGTTACACACTGGGGTCGATGTAATCGACTTAATCCCTTTGTCTGTCCTTGTTTGTCCGCTCTGTGTTTAGCTCCTTGTGGGCAATAAAGAAATAAGAAAGCGTGTATAAATTGCTCAGGTTTATCAAAGCTCATGGAGTACATAGAGAAAACTCATCAGAATGATCAGGAACAACCAAGAAGTTAAAAAAATTGGAAGAATTTCGATGGATGTCGAACTTGTAACAAACTCTGTAAATCGCAAGCAGGATTCACGAGTCATTGCCGTTCTCACATGTAATGATGCAGTACACTTTATTTAGCCAGCTATGGTCATACCCGTTTAACAGTCATCGTGTACGTGCGCACATATGCATGTATGTATGTATGTATGTATCGTTTAACCCGGCAGCCATTTGTCTTCTGATGTTCATGCAGGGGATCAGTGGCAATCACTCTCACCAGCCTGTAAATGTCATAAACACAATAATCACCTTCTCCTTTGAATAACTTATGGAATATAGAGAGAT
>NW_021833840.1:47500-54136 GCF_006345805.1 Octopus sinensis
GCCGAACCGTTAAGTTTCGGGGACGTAAACACACCAGCATTAGTTGTCAGGCGAAGTTGGTGGGACAAAGATAGACACACGAACATACACACACCACAACACAGACATATATGTATATATATATATATGTTATATTATATATATATATATATATATATATATATATATATATATATATATATATATATATATATATATATATAATTATATATTTATACATATATACAACGGTCTTCTTTCAGTTTCCGTCTACCAAATCTACTCACAAGGCTTTGGTCGGCCCGAGGCTATAGCAGAATGTGCCACACAGTGGGACTGAACCCGGAACCATGTGGTTCGTAAGCAAGCTACTTACTACACAGCACTACTCTACTACCCTATATATATATATATATATATATATATATATATAAATATTACATATACATGCACGTACATTTACATACACATGCAAGTCAGTAATGTAGTTGGACGCATACCCGTGTCTGCGCCTGTGTATATGTGTGAGAGAAGGAAAGTGTGCATATGAAAGTGCGTATATGTCAGCGCGCGCGCACGCGGATGTGTGCTTGTGTTCGCGCGTGCGTATATAGATGTCATAGGTCAACTTCAAGCCGGGTTCACAAAGGTTACTCAACATCAATAACAAAAAAGGAAAAAAAAAAACAATAAACATAAAAACCACCACAACAACAGCAACAGTATCACTACGACTACCACCACCACCGCCACCACCACCACCAACAACAACAACAACAGCAGCACCAACAACAACCACACCAAAACGAAAGTCTCTATGAAAAACACTGTTATCACCTGCGCACTAACGATCTAATTGTAAAGAAGAGAGATGGCTGAATTCATGATGAATTGATGAATAAATAATGAAACGTTGTACAAACTTTTACAAAATTTATGATAATTCCTACATAAATAACAGAATAAAGAAAATGTTTTCATCATATTCGCTACCATTGATTTTATTGCTGTCATTGTTCTTGCGGTTGCCGTTGTCGACATCGTCGTCGTCGTTGTTGTTGTTGTTCTTATTAATATAATTGTTATTGCTGTTATGGCGTCGGATTCGCAAATTCTGTAGAGCGATGGGTGAGACACCATAGAATGGTAGTGTTATTTAGCTGTGTGTCTTCACGTTTCGGAGTTCAGTTTCCACTTGAGTGCACGGTAGAGCGATGGGTGTTTAGCTGTGTCTCTTCACGTTTCGGAGTTCAGTATCCACTTGGGTTCACGGTAGAGCGATGGGTGAAATATCGTAAAGTGTTAGTGTTATTTAGCTGTGTCTCTTCACGTTTCGGAGTTCAGTATCCACTTGAGTTCACGGTAGAGCGATGGTGAAATATCGTAAAGTGTTAGTGTTATTTAGCTGTGTCTCTTCACGTTTCGGAGTTCAGTATCCACTTGGGTTCACGGTAGAGCGATGGGTGAAACATTGTAAAGTGTTAGTGTTGTTTAGCTGTGTCTCACGTTTCGTTCGGGGTTCAGTTTCCACTTGAGTGACGGTAGAGCGATGGGTGTTTAGCTGTGTCTCTTCACGTTTCGGAGTTCAGTATCCACTTGGGTTCACGGTAGAGCGATGGGTGAAACATTGTAAAGTGTTAGTGTTGTTTAGCTGTGTGTCTTCACGTTTCGGAGTTCAGTTTCCACTTGAGTGCACGGTAGAGCGATGGGTGTTTAGCTGTGTCTCTTCACGTTTCGGAGTTCAGTATCCACTTGGATTCACGGTAGAGCGATGGGTGAAATATCGTAAAGTGTTAGTGTTATTTAGCTGTGTCTCTTCACGTTTCGGAGTTCAGTATCCACTTGAGTTCACGGTAGAGCGATGGTGAAATATCGTAAAGTGTTAGTGTTATTTAGCTGTGTCTCTTCACGTTTCGGAGTTCAGTATCCACTTGGGTTCACGGTAGAGCGATGGGTGAAACATTGTAAAGTGTTAGTGTTGTTTAGCTGTGTGTCTTCACGTTTCGGGGTTCAGTTTCCACTTGGGTTCACGATAGAGCGATGGGTGAAACATCGTAAAGTGTTAGTGTTGTTAAGTTGTGTATCTTCACGTTTCAGAGTTTTATTGTCACTTGGGTACACGGTAGAGCGATGGGCGAATCACCGTGAAGTAATAGTATTGTTTAGCTGTGTGTCTTCGCGTTTCGGTGTTCTATTGTCTCTTGGATTCGCGGTAATTTTCATCCTTCAAAGGGTGCACAAAATAAATAGATAAGTAAATAATTTCGAAAAAGAGTTATGACCTGGGAATTAGGATGCAAGGGATGATCTTAATCGGTATAATCTATACCCTCCAAAAATTTGAATCCTTGTGTATTGATTTTAGAAATAACAATCATCATCATTGTCCTGCTCAAGATCGTCAACGTCCTCATCAGCATCATTATCTTCGTCATCGACATCGCTATCATCATTATTGTAGTCGTAGTCATCGCCGTCGTGATCGTCATCGTTGTCACTTTCATTATAATCGTCATCATCATCATCGTCATCGTCATCGCCATCACCACCATCATCATGGCAGCTATTATTGTAGTGATTGTTTGCGGAGTGTGTCGATATTTGTTTAGTTCCATTATTGAATTTCTCTCCAACACTGTTTGCTGAAGAGACGATAAATTATACATCAACGCTGGACAGCAAAATATTCAGGGTTCCGTTAATTAATGTTACACCCGGGATGGATCAATCTCAAGGGTGCCCTCAATATTATAAGGATGAGCGTCCAATCAAAAACATTATTTACTATGTCAACTATTCCAGTAATCCAAAGAGTCCTTCCAACTGACACTTTAGATCTTAGAACCAATTGTAGTCATTAGATTCGGCTGTGTGTGTGTGTGTGTGTGTGTGTATGTGTGTGGTGTGTGTGTGTGTGTGTGTGGTGTGTGTGTGTGTGTGTGTGTGTGTAGATAAAACTTACTTGGAAATGGATGCGAGGCATTCAATCATATAATAATATCAATAATTATATAACAATTATAGATATATATATATATATATATATATATAGCGGTTACTTAGCGGTTCGGCAAAAGAGACCGATAGAATAAGTACTGGGCTTACAAAAGAATAAGTCCCGGGGTCGAGTTGCTCGATTAAAGGCGGTGCTCCAGCATGGACGCAGTCAAATGACTGAAACAAGTAAAAAATATATATATATATATACATATACATACATATATGTACATAGTTACTTATGTATGTATATACACATTCATATTTAGGCACGAGACGTCACAGAACGTAAACAACATGAAATACGAAAACATTTTTTTTGCAAATGGCGAAAGAAACAAATGGAAAAAAAAGGCAAGCAACATAAAGAACGACGCTTCATCGGTTGTTCGCTGTTTGTCGTGAATTGCTCGAAATACGGAGTAGAAAACTAAGTTCATATTCCATGTTACGGTATTTCATGTTGTTAACGTTCACTGACGTCCTGTACCCACATATGCATATGTATATACGTATATATGTAACTATGTACATATATATGTATGTATATATGCATATATGTACTATTTATCATATATATATATATATATATATATATATATATATATGTGTGTGTATATATATGTATGTATATATATACATATATATGTCATGTATATATATATACACATGTATACTTATATATGTATACACTAACACATATATTTTGTCTTTTATCTGTTACCTGTTTCAGTCATTTGAGTCCGGCCATGCTGGGGTACCACGTTGAATTTGTAGTCGAATGAATCGACCCACCCCGGTACTTATTTTTTAAGCATGGTACTTATTCCATCGGTCTGTCTTGCCGAACCGCTAGAATACGGGGACGTAACACACGAATACCAATTGTCTTGTGGTGATGGGGGAACAAATGGTGACACACACACATAGATGCATATATATATATACGGCAGGCTTCTTTCAGTTTCCGTTAACCAAATCCACTTACAAGACCCGAGGCTACAGTGAAAGACACTTAATCAAGGTGTCACACATGGGACTGAAACTGGAACAAGGTTGATTCATAACCACATAGTTCCAGTTTCAGTCCCACTGTGTGACACCTTGATTAAGTGTCTTTCACTGTAGCCTCGGGTCTTGTAAGTGGATTTGGTTAACGGAAACTGAAAGAAGCCTGCCGTATATATATATATGCATCTATGTGTGTGTGTCACCATTTGTTCCCCCATCACCACAAGACAATTGGTATTCGTGTGTTACGTCCCCGTATTCTAGCGGTTCGGCAAGACAGACCGATGGAATAATTGCCATGCTTAAAAAATAAGTACCGGGGTGGGTCGATTCATTCGACTACAAATTCAACGTGGTACCCCAGCCTGGCCGCACTCAAATGACTGAAACAGGTAACAGATAAAAGACAAAAGGTATGTGTGTGTGTATACATATATAAGTATGCATTGTAGTATATATATCTGTAATATATATATATATATAACATGACATATTATGTATATATACAACATATATTATACATATATATATGTATATATATAGATATATATATATATATAATATATATATACATAATATATATATGTATATACATGTATATATATATATATATATATATACATAGATATATGTATATATATATATATATACATATATATATATATATATATATATATATGTGTGTGTGTGTGGAGGCGCAATGGCCCAGTGGTTAAGGCAGCGGACTCGCGGTCGTAGGATCGCGGTTTCGATTCCCAGACCGGGTGTTGTGAGTGTTTATTGAGCGAAAACACCTAAAGCTCCACGATGCTGTACTCTTTCGCTGCAACTTTCTCTCACTCTTTCTTCTGTTGGCCTGCTCGTTTAGCCAGCGGGGCGGATGCGTCATTTGAAGGCTAAAACAATGCGAAGTGCATTGTGACCAGCGATGTGTAGCAACATCTGATAACCTAGTCAGTCACGTGATCACGTGATATATATATATATATATATATATATATACATATATACAGAGAGAGCGAGAGTGAGTGAGAGAGAGAAGCATATACATATATAGTGTTATAAATACAGAAGAGTTTTATTTATTGTTCTGGTCTTTGCGGGCGTCACACGAAATCTAAAAATCTATTTTTCAGCTTAGCTCAAAATGGCCGGGTATATTCGTCGCTGAAGAGACCAAACGAGGTCAAAACTGCGTATCTTACGATACTCTGATCGAGTCTCATGTCTATTCAACTCACAAGTGTCTTTTAAAAAGTTTACTCACGACAAAATATTTCACTAGTATCAGACCATGTTTGTATGTATGATATGAATATTATACACTTCGTAACTTCAATCAATTGCGACGTTGTCTCCTTCTGTGTGTGTGTGAGAGAGAGAGAGAGAGAGAGAGAGAAGAGAGAGAGAGAGAGAGAGAGAGAGAGAGAGAGAGAAGAGAGCGTGTGAAGGCCACTGTCTGGTCATGTGCTGCAACTTTAGAAACTGCAAGTGTCAGCCAGAAAGCCAATATTTTACTGATGAATATATTGAACATTTTTTACTTCATTGATATGATAACAAAAACTCTCCATACAAGAATTGACCTCACACTTTTTTCACGATAAACGAATGAATACCTTCCTTCATCTCAATAGTTTATTGAGTTTGACAGTCATGGTTTCAAGAATTTAGGATAGGATATCTACTTCACATACAATGAATTATTATAATGCCTTGCTTGAAAGAAGCAAAAATGCTACTTGAAGTCTTCTGTTCCACAACGTATTTTAATTCTTACATTAATTCTTCTCACTGTTTAACCTAATAGATTCTCACTTCTGTTTCCTGTAATCATACAATGGCGCATTGATACAAGGAAACTGAACTTCTATTTCCCTAATGTGGATTTGCTGAATCACTAGAGAGTCAGAATAGAGGTTTTGCTGTACTTCTTCTGGCTCTTTAAGTTCTGAGTTCAAATTTCACCGAGGCCAATTTGACCTTCCATCCTTTCAGGGTATATAAAATAAATTATCGGTCAAATACTGATCCGATGTAATATCCTCGAAAATTTCTGCACTGTACCTAAAATAGAAAGAATTAATTTAAAGCGGTTTTAAGAATAACAACAGAAATGATTAAATAAGGCATTAGGTGTAACTTGAAACCCTCTTATGTGTGTATATTTGTGTGTGTAAGAATTAAGATACGTCTTATAGAGGTAATAGATTATTCCGATATGCCTATTTTGAAGCACATAACCTCAAAAAAGCTCAATAAATATTTAACGATTTTCAGAACTACGCATTAAGTCTACAAAGATTATTTGAAAGAGAGGTAAAATAATTCAGAAAACTCACTCAGGTGAAAACTAGCTACCTATAAGCTCCCTATATAAATTGGATTTAACAGTCTTCGTGTAAGTAAGGCAAGGAAATTTTTATTAATTATAACTGCGCTCTCGGTGATTAGAACACTCATTAGTTAAATGATAAATTCTGTTGAAAAAAGAAACACAAGGGAAAACAACTACTGAAATTTTAATTGATTAAAATTCATTCAATATGGAATGCTATGGGGTGTGGGTTTCATTAGTCATTGTCAACATCGGTGTATGCTTTTTAATAGCCAGAAGATGAACGAGAAAGGTCGTTAGTACACTTGCTC
>NW_021833841.1:0-15000 GCF_006345805.1 Octopus sinensis
AAAACGAAGCGGGGGTCGTGGGTGACCCCACAAACCACGTTCTCACACTGAAGACTTAATTTTTTTTCCTTTTCTGTTTTCGCTTAAACGAGGTTCTTTCACTCTCACCACACTTGCCACAGACTTTCCTCTTTTCCGAAACACACCGTGCGACAGGCATTTCTTCTCCAGCCTTATTTTTTCTTTTCATATGGAAAAGCAAAACTTAACCAACCCAAGGCTGGAAATAGAAATGCCTCTTACGATCCCTTGCACTGTTACCTCTTCCGCGATAGCTACTACCGAGAGAAAACAAGCCTGCTCTTCCCTGTTCAGGAAGGGCGGCGGAACGATCTTAATTATAGATTCGGTCGACAGTTGTATTCTTCTTAGATGTGACAGCAGAACAACACAACAAACTAAATAAAAGATCAATTCAAATAATAATGCCATTTCTTCTTTACATTTTTTATTTTTTTTTTAGTTTTCATTTATTATTTTTTTTATATATATTTCTTCCATTTATTGTCCATTTTCCTTTTAATCTCGAATCCAAGCAGACGAAGTATACAGCATCTGTTGCTACCGAGGAATTAAAAAAGAAACTTATTTGTGTGTGTGTGTGTGTGTGTGTGTGTGTGTGTGTGAAATGGGTGAGGTAGTAGGTAACAGCTCTTTTCACAAGCATACGCACCGTACACCCATACACATACCCCATCACCCGTTACCTACCGCCGCCGCCAACATCGTCATCACTACCGCCACCACCGCCACCGCCGCCACCACCAACAACACCACCACCTCCACTGCTTTTAGCTAAGCTATCGTGGTAGGTATTTTTCTTCCTTTACTTCTCTTCCATTTAATGTTAATATCGTAATATAAATGACCAAAGCGTAACAGCGTAAATTGAGTGGCGATGGCGGTCTTCCGCGCGCATACAATAACACGTCATAAGCCATAGAGATGATATTCATAATCACATATACGCACGCAGGCAGAAGCAAGATCGCGCGCTCCCACACACACACACACGTCCACCCACCTGCATATATATACCTGCATGTGTGTATGTATGTGTGTGAGTGTTTGCATATACTTTTATATATGTCCGTTTATGTACGTTGTTGCACACAAAGACACATTATCTATCTCATAAAACATATGTATGTAACATACATCATACATTACATACATACAACATATATATATATATATATATATTATATATATATATATATATATATATATATATATATATACATACATACATACACACGCACACACATATATGCATATATATTATGTATGTATGTATATATAGAGAGATAGACAGATGGACAAACAGACAGACAGACAGATAAATAGATAGATAGATAGATAGAGAAATAGGTAGATAGATATGCACACACACTTACACACAGAGGAATAGATAAATAGACAGTCAGTCAGTCAGACAAACAGACAGACAGATAGACAGACAGACAGACAGACAGACATACAGACAGACAGATAGATAGATAG
The DNA here is from genome assembly GCF_006345805.1 of Octopus sinensis. Lineage (NCBI taxonomy): Eukaryota > Metazoa > Mollusca > Cephalopoda > Octopoda > Octopodidae > Octopus > Octopus sinensis. The sequence continues at coordinate 1,504 of NW_021833841.1, forward strand.
ATAGATAGATAGATAGATAGATAGATAGATAGATAGATAGATAGATAGATAGATAGATAGATAGATAGATAGATAGGTAGATAGATAGATAGATAGATAGATAGATAGATAGACAGACAAAGATAGATAAATAGCTAGACAGATATACATACATATGTGTGTATATATGCTATATGTGTGTATGATTGTATGCATGTGTATACGCACACGTACAGACACCCATGCACACAGATTTATACATGCATATATGTGTTCACAAACTCACACATACGCACACACACATGCGTTTGTTTTTGCGTATATATGTCTGTCTATACACTCGTATTTGTATACATACACTGACATTTATGTATATTTATGTGTGTGAGTGTGTTTGTATGTGAGAGAGATAATGTGTGTATGTGTGTATGTATGTGTGCGCGTGTATGTGTGTATATATGTGTGTGTGTGCGTGTATGTGTGTGTGTGTGTGTGTGTGTGATTGTGTATTTAAAAAGTCGAACGTAAATAAACCCACCTGATATCTTCGGTTTAATAAAATAATACCGATCGATTCAAGCGATGTACTGAAACATTCGTTTTTTATGTATGTTTACTTTTAAAAGAAATAAAGATCTTCATAAAAGCTTCGCATATTTCATTTGTATATTATGAATTATGGAAAAAAAATCCCCCCTATTTTCTTTCTATTTGTTTTATCTCCCTTTCGTTCTCTCTCCCATAAAGCCAAATTTCTATGTACTTTGTTTTAATGGTGTTCATATGAATGCGATTGCATTTGTATTCATAACATGCAATATATTTCCATGATATACTAACTTAAAATACTTTAACATAAACTTAGTGAAATAGACCAAATGCATCATGGTAAAGTCATTGTAGCCATTAAAACGCATATATATATATATACCATTATCCATTATCCATTATATTCAAGCCTATTTTATTAGTATTTTTAATACCATTTTGGGAATAATTAAACCTGCTTTTATATACATACACAAATGCATAGATAGATATGCATATATATATATACATACACACACACACACAACACACACACACTATATATATATATATATATATATATATATATATATATATATATATAATATATATATATAATATATATATAATTATATATCTAATATATATATATATATATATATATAATAAGGTAAGATAGCTTTGAACAAGAGGGAATTCAATACGAAAGTTTAGTCAGACAATTTTTAAAAAATTTTATTCAAATGTTGGATTATACTTCAGACATATTTCAACTGATACTCTCTCTCTCTCTCTCTCTCTCTGCAATTGGGTTTTCAAACACATTACAACTACTAGTTTCACGGCAATATGTTTTTTTTTTTTCAGTCACATTATAACTAATAGTCTTAATGTTGTAATTTCTTCAGGTAATGGTTCTAAACCTTTATTATTTGAATACTGATATAATAATGAAGACAAATATGTTTTTTTTTTCTATTAGTAATAATTCTCACGTTATTCACTTGTGTTCCTGAAATGTGTTATTCTGTCTGGCTATACGTTTCCATATGAATATATTCCTTTAAACAAGTATATACACACTCTTATCATTACCTACGCATTAGCTCGTGCCTGTCTAGTGTGTGCTCACAAGCGATTCATCCTTATTTTGTTTACTTGAAAGATTTCGGAACATATGTGAGAAGGTCGTTATAATAACCGGGTTTTACGTTCCATGGTTTACATTTAGTTAAGGAAACGAACTCTACTTATGTTTTGTATAAATGTCTCTATCCTTTCCACAAGGCGGTGGGTATAGCTGTGAGAGTATGGGATTGAATGTTATGTAGTATTTGGTCTGAATGTCTGCACATTAAGATCGAATCTCACTGAGTTATACTTTGCATTCATCCTTTCGAGGGTGATAGAAAAAGTATCAATCATGGGAGATGGGTTTGTAGATGTGCAAGAATCTTTTCTGCTCTAGGCACAAGGCCCGAAAGTTTGGGGGATGGGGCCAGTCGATTAGATCGACCCCAGTACGCAACTGGTACTTAATTTTTCGACCCAGAAAGGATGAAAGGCAAAGTTGACTTCACTGGAATTTGAACTCAGAACGTAAAAACAGACGAAATACCGCTAAGCTTTTCGCCCGGCGTGCTAACGTTTCCGTCTTGTAGATCTGCAAGAATGTCGGTCCGAATGTTTTATGGTATTTGAGGAGGCAGATACCGAAAAAGCATCACCATCAACCAACAGAACTAGTGTGACCAGTGAGGCAAATCCTCGAAGTGAAGGCCAGTGACAATCCTAAACTGCTCGGCCAAGTCGTGAGAAGAGTTCCTCAAGCTGGAAAGACATGTACCCTGGTGAATGAAGGAATGAATCCTCCCTACACTACAAGAGTTGTACAAATGTAGGATTTTGAAGTAATTGAATAACCCCCCACCATCCCCTCTGACCTATAAATAACATTGCCGTGCGCGCCATCTTGGGTAAATGTCCTCTACTACACCCTCGAGCCGACTGAAATATTCATAATTAGGAAAAAGTCATTAGTTAATGATTTATCAGTGGCCAGCGATATGGGTTAAATTAATATTTAAATATAATTATAATAAAGGGATGTCTATTTCTAGCATACAGGTGCTGTCCCTCAGCGCCCTTTAGTATAATAATACTTTAAATACACACACACACACACACTCACACTCAAACAAACACGCACATATACTGTATATAGATAGATAGATAGATAGATAGATAGATAGATAGATAGATAGATAGATAGATAGACAGATAGACAGATAGATAGATAGATAGATAGATAGATAGATAGATAGATAGATAGATAGATAGATAGATAGATAGATAGATCAGTGGAGGCGCAATTGCCCAGTGGTTAGGGAAGCGGACTCACAGTCATAGGGTCGCGGTTGTGATTCCCTGACCGGGCGTTGTGAATGTTTATTGAGCGAAAACACTTAAAGCTCTACGAGGCTCCGGCAGGGATGGTGGAGAACCCTGCTCTACTCTTTCACCACAACTTTCTCTGTTTCTGTTGTACCTGTATTTCAAAGGGCCAGTCTTGTCACTCTCTGTGTCACGCTGATTATCCCCGAGAACTACGTTAAGGGTACACGTGTCTGTGGAGTGCTCAGCAACTTGCACGTTAATTTCGCGAGCAGGCTGTTCTGTTGATTGGGTCAACTAGAACTCTCGTCGTCGTCACTGACTGAGTGCCGTAGTAGTAGTAGTAGTAGTAGTAGTAGTAGTAGTAGTAGTAGTAGTAGTAGTAGATAAATAGATAGATAGATGGATAGATAGATGTGCGTGCGTGCATGAGTACATGCGTGCGTGCGTGCGTGCGTGCGTGCGTGCGTGCGTGCGTGCGTGCGTGCGTGCGTGCGTGCGTGTTTGTGTTTGTCCCCAGCCACCTCTTGACAATCGATGCAGATTTGTTTAAATCCACACAACTTAGCGCTTCGACATAAGAGAGCAATAGAATAAGTACCAAGCTTTAAAAATAAGCACTGCAATCGACTTGCTTGACTAAACCTTTCAGGGCGGCGCCTCGTCATGGTCACAGTCGAGTAACAGGAACAAGTAAAAAGATTACAAAAAGATAAAGAGGCAAAAAACGACTTTAATGCTGTTTGATTGAAGGCCGTCCACAAAAGTTATGCAAGGAGCGCATTATATCACAGCGTACACATTTGGCGTTACTACTCTACAAAGAGATATCACAGATTACATCGAAGGCAGGCTGTCTGGTGGTTTAGAGTCACTTGTCTGGGTGTTCTTTTCTTTATTTCTATTCTAATACTGTGCCGATGCCTGGTCTGGTGGTTCGGGTGTTGCACTCATGATCGGGCAGTGCGCTATGTTCTCGAACAAAACACCAAACACTTCATCCCCATTGACTTGCATGGTGTACATCTGACGTATGATACACCGCGCTCCTGCACAGGCAATGTCGATTTGGTGGAAGTAATAAGATAATGTGCATCACATTTGATCTTATAAACAAATCACCTGAGAGGTTGTTCGGTAAGAAATCGCAGAACCGTCTTTCTCGGACTCGAGAGACTATTATTAAATAAATTCTAATACTATATCGTTTTTTTTTATTTGATGGGTTTGGAAGAACGTCTTGTGTATATGGCCTTTCAAGACCTCCCCAGGTCAATGAAAGAGATGCTACGACTGCTTCTCTTTGAACATTGACGACCGCAAGGAAGATAAGAGCAGAAGATAATTCCAGAAAGCCTTCGTTTTGGAAAGTAAGAACATGAAGTAGAGATTTGTATAAACCTGGGTGGTGTTGCATATAACAAGGGTGATGCGAGAAGGCGACGGATGTGAGTAAAGAGCGCCTCAGTAAAGTCGCATGAACCCAGCCTGCTCCAAGAGTCAGAATTTATTATAGTGGTGACAGGAAGATCTTGAAGACAAAACAGTGCGTCTGTGGGCCAGAGGCTGAAGTATGTCTGTGAGTGATTATATGCCAATCAATCGGGCAGCCTTTTGTCTGGGTATGGTCTAAAATGTCTACGAATGCAATAGCAACGGCACCATCACAGACATGAGAGCAAAATTCAAGTGTGGGCTTTATCTGAGCTTTTCTAGTGTATCAATCATTTTTGAGAACTGAAATATCTTTTAACCCTGAAATATCTTTATGCACAACAATTCGTGTAAATATTAAATGCATATATGTAATCACAAAGTGATCCCATCTATTCTCATTACTTTTGTCATGCCTAATACGAATCACATTTGCCTATGCTTAAGTGTTTCACTCAACAATTACACGGCAGAACTTCATTGTTCTAGAACTGTGGTTCTCATCCGGAATTCATATGATGATTAGTGGGTACATGTAAGATTTTGTTGTTAAAATTTATGTGCTATGTAATCAGTTATACTTCGACAATATACTGAATATTTGAACAATTTTTTTAATACGATTTCTAAGAATATTTAATTAGGATAATATAATAGAAACTTTTCAAACATGGACTGGTTATGAAGGCCTACTTATGCAAAACAGGAATCAAAACGGTCCATAGGAAAAATGTGGTTGAGAACCACTGGCAGCTCTGGAATTAAATCCTTCTTTTCGCACATTTTCCCACACGGACGTAAACCCGCAGAGTTCCAGCCGGACAATGGTGCCTGTCTAGAAGAACATGTCAATACAAAGAGCATTTCTCTTCCTTCTTTGACAAATTAACATAAAAACAAGAGAAAGCCAAATATATACAGAAACGCAGAGATATAGACATTTGTTTTCTTTTCTTTTGTTGAACTTCTATGAACAAATGCGATGAAAAACGATGTCTATGTTTTCAATGGAGACAATCCGGACCGATGAGGGGAGTTTTGCAAGTGGTTCAAAGACTTCTTAAACTAAAGAAGTTACATTTAAATTGCATGGCTTACTTTTCCGCCACAATTATGCCTCAGTGGAACCTGAGAATCGACATATTACTGAAGAAAACCTGTTAAATTATCAAGGATTGCATTATGGTACCGCTCATCAGCAAAAGAATTAATTAGACATCCTTTTTTACGGTATTGTGAACTTACGAGAATCTGTCGTGCTAAATACTCAAAAAGATTTTTTGAAGATGTGAAGCTTTATTTCTAGTAAGATGGAGCTGTCCCTATGCTATCATAGTAACACAACAGTCTACCTTGATGGGATTTTTGCCAGATAGGAAGATTGAACGAGGAGGTTTAGTAGAAAACACTAGGCTTTACTGGATCTCAGAGCATCAGACATTTTTTATGGAAATATTTAAAAGATAAAGTTTGCGGTACAAAACCGGCAACAGCCGACGAATTGAAGGCAGCCATTGAACTGGAACATTTCTTGATGTTTACGATTCCATTGCTTTGCGTTATCAGGAATACCTGGACTAGAACGGTCATCAGTTTGGAAACAGGCGTTCATTCAAAGAAAATAAATAGTCTGTAGACTTTATTAAATTTTTGAAACGAAGTGTATTTTAATAAACACTGACTTTATAATCATTCAGTATGTGGTGGTGGTGGCGGGGTCAGCTTGTATATACTTATATATAATTATATATATATATATATATATATATATCTTTATGTATATGCATCTCACTACATTCACATACACATACACATAAAGGCATATAATACCGCAGTATCTTTCAATAGAAGAACGCGCATAACATCAATACAATGGACCGATGTAGATCCTCGCATAATCAATCCGCTCACACTTCAATTCATGAATACATACATATATATATATATATATATAGATATATGATATATATATATATATATATATATATTATATATATATTATTTATATATTTATAGATATATATATTATATATATGTATATATATATATATGTATATATTATATATATTATATATTATATATATATATATGATATATATATATATTTATATTCTATATAATATATATATTTATATTAATATATATAATTTATATATATATATATATTTATATATATAATATTTATATATAATATTTATTTATATATATATATATATATTTATTTATTTTGTATATATTATAGATATATATATTATATATATATATTATTTTGATTTAGGTGATATATATAGATATATATATATATATATAATATATATATATTTATGTATATATACATATATTTTATATATTATATATATACATTCATATATGCAAATATATATAATATAATATATAATGTGTGTGTGTGTGTGTGTGTGGTGTGTGTGTGTGTGTGTGTGTGTGTGTGTGTGTGTGTGTGTGAGCAATAAACAGCTTTCCGTATTGATATAGGAGTGGAAACACTGTGATTTTTCCCACAAGTCAACATCTGGTCTTGAGAATAGCAACAGCGGCAACAAAGATGGCGACCAAAAGTGAAAGAAAGCGATATATATATATATCTATTGAAGGTCGCTAATGACGGAAGCAACGCTGTGAACGGTGAGTTGTTGTGGTGGTGGGCGAGGGGTAGTGCTTGGTGGTAGTGTGTGTGTGTGTGTGTGTGTGAGTGGGGAGAGTTATGGTTTTGGTAGTGCTGGAACTGGTGAAGAAGCTTGTGTTGGAGGCGGTGATGGTGGTTGTAGTGGTGGAGGTGGTTGTAGTAGTGATGCTGTTGGTTGTAGTGCTGATGGTGATTGTGGTAATGTTGCTGTTGAAGTCGTTGTTGTTGTTGTTGTTGCTGGTGGTGGTGGTGGTGGTGGTGGCGGCGGCGGCGGCGACGATGGTGGCGACGGCGGTGGCGGTGGTGATAGTGGGGATGATTTTTTATGTCGGATATGATAACGATATTTCTACGACTTGGTTACAGGGAATTTTTTCTTCATTTTTTTTTTATTCAGACCCTCTAAGACCAGTAGAATATTTATTGGAAGACAAGAAGTCCTCACTATTTCATACCATCACTCAAAACTGACCTCTCATATGTAACATTACCAAAAGAGCTTCCCAAACTAAAACTAAGCTTATTTTGCCGAAACAGAAAATACTTCAGCACTAATTAATTCCTAACTCCACAAAGCTGAAGTTCGATTCTCATTGAGCACTGTTCTTATATCACGAGCAACGCTAATGCCTCGCATTTCTTCGTACGTCATCCGTTCAATGAATGACTCATGGTTACGTCCTTGGTAAATGCTACACACAGATCGTAGAATAATTGTGTCAGAATACGTAGATAATTTCTCATGGACTTATGATATTCGTATGCAAGACAATGGGGGAAAGCCCGGTAGAATCATTAGCTTGGCAGCATGTGTTCCAGCTCTTTACGTTCTCAGTTCTAATCTCGTCGAAATAATGTTTGCCTTTCATTCGTTCGTGGTCGGTAAAACAAGGTACCAATCACATATTGGGGTCAATTTAATCGACTATCCCCCCGCCACTAAAACTGCTAGCCTTGAGCTAAAATTTGGAGCCATTTTTACTCACGACAAGACCTCAAGAAGTAAAGGAAAAAAAGCAACAAAGTTGTGCAGTGCTTTAAGAATTCCTCCACTGCAAAGCCTTTGTGCACGTGATTCTTTTTATCGACCACGGAGGGATGGAAGGCATAAGTGAACTCGGTTAGATTTGCACCGAAGAATTACATTCCCCTGCAGTTCTTTTGCTGCTAAGGACTTTTTCTCTTTTTTTTCCTGCAGACAACGGCTTACTGAAATTCTAAGTGAACGTTAACCACTTGATCCCTTTAACCATATTAATCCTGTCAACGAAATTCACCAGTCACAAACCAATGAGGAAGCAGCGTGAATTTTCTTGATCGCATGCAATACGGAAGTGCACTTCCCAAAACATGGAGACGTCATCGCGTCCGTTGTACCTCAGGTTTTGGGATTCCAGATGTATTCAGGCAGAGCAGTGGAAATAACTGTATCTAAGTATCTAAACTTTAGATTCCTTTAGATTCTAAAGGAATGCGCTTGATGTGTGTATACGAATTTAAACGTATACTCCGTAAGCCACGTATATTTTCTTTCATAGCATCAGTGTGTTATTGCCGGTCTGATTTATATTACCTTTGTGAAAATTATCTCTTAAGCCAGCAAGAAGAGATATTCTTGTAGATGCACAACTGCTGTTAATTGAGCAACTATATATGAATATTATTGTGTGATATTTGTATTATGGGATGATACTTGTGAAAGAAACTTTCCAAGAACTAAATATTTCACAAATACTCCCTTTGGTCTTAAATAAGAAAGGTCACATTAAAAAATTGCTGTCTTAGATATGAAAAAGTTTAAACGTATTTGGCACAGAAGGTTGCAACACTTTTGATTGTAGTGCTGCGCAATCAAGAGAAGCACCGGGCTAAATAATTACAATCTCACTCGTCTAGGAGGGCATTTCATGGACACATTCTTTAATTTGACGAACTATTAAAACACTACAACTAGTTTTTATTAATATTTCTTTTAAACGTGTATTTCACATTTATTTTTATGAGAATTTTTATTTTTTAAAACTTTCTTTTCTTCCTCTTTCCTTTCTCAACTACTGATACCGATCGATAAACCGAACGCGAGACACATAAAAGAAACACATATGTATGCGTGTCTGAATTGTATGTATGTATATATGTATGTATGAATACATACATATACAGAAAAAAGACAGACAGACAGAGAGAAAAAGTGCGTGGAGGTAAATATGTACGTATATTCGTAGGGGTGGAAGGGTCAATGTGGATATGTAGGAATATGTGTGTCTGTATTTATGAATGTGATTATGCGAGGAGTTTGCGTGAATGTGAAAGAGAAGAGAATAAGAAAGCAAAACTAAAGAATAAAAAAAAAATCGAAAAATAATATAAATTATAAATAAAATAGAATAAAATAAAATAAAGGACACGAGAACAAGAGAACATGCAGTCTGCTGTAGCTTATGTTGTGGTCTATTCCTCCTTTGTCAAAAGACAATTAAAAGAATGTTTTTCCCCACTGTCGTCCTTAAAAGCATGACGAAAGTGACATGAATAGGAAGAAAGAGAGAAAGCTTAATCTATTGTCTATTACTGAGTGCTTCTTGTATAAAAGTCTGTATGCATACGAACCTACATACATTCCTACATACACACAATATATATATATGATATATATAAATAAATAAATATATATATATATATATACATATATACATATATATATGCATATATATATATATATATATATATATATATTATATATATAATATAATATAATATATATATATATATATATGATGGCGCTTCTTTACAGCTGTATGAAACACTGACATTTATAGTTCTATGATAATTTTAACCGTCCTTTTTATTTTTTCCCCGTTTTTCTCATTTTTCTTTTCAGTCAGTATTGTTCTTGTTTTTTTTTGCTGTTTTTTTTGTGATGTTTTTACTTGTCTTACTTTTCCACTTTTCTTTCGATTTTTATAATTCTTTCTTTCTGTTCTGTTCTTTTTTTTTTAATTTCTCTTAAGTCCTTCTCTAAGCTTATAACACATTTTTTATATCAATCTGTTTTTCTTTCTCACTCTCTCACACATTTTCTTTCTTCCTCGTTTTCTCTCTCCCTCTCTCTCTTTTTCTCTCCTCTCTCTCTCTCTCTATCTGTCTGTCTCTGTGACTGTCTCTGTCTCTCTAGCAGATTGTACATTTATGTTTCCTTTTACGCATGCATCAATAAGTTACACACACACACATACACACACACACGCATACACACACACTGACTCACACACACACATATATGTATATACATATACGTATAAGTACATATAGGTTTGTACATATATATATATATATATATATATATATATATACTTACAGTTGTATACACACACATGTCTTTTAAATATGTAAATTCGAACGGACTACGAAGAAGCAAAAGCTGCAGAATCGGAAACAATCTTGCCTTGTAGTATTGTGGAATTTAGTTACGTTCTTTTACATTCATAGTTCAAATCTCGCGAGCGACCATCTCTTAGAATTCATCCAAACTACGTCGATAAAATGTATATTAAATGACCAAATTACGCACGCACGCACACACACAAACGCGCGCGCGCGCGCAATTCTATTTTCATCGCAAAAATAGGTTTATCGTTGTTTCACCAAATCTGCTCAAGTTTACTTTCGTGCGAATTCTTAATTATTTACCTATAGCATTTCGAAATCATTCAATTTAATAAGCAATTGAATAGATACATATATATTTTAAATAAAATTGCGTGATATTCGTTAAGTGATAATATTACCTAGCTTGGCAAAAGGATCATTACATTGACTTTCAGTAAAATATTGCTACATCCATGTGTCTGCTTAAAATAGTAATATGTGTATCATACCTAAAGTAGACACATCACTTAAAGCCTAATTAACTGCGGTATCCATCCTGCGGTAATATCCCTTAGTGACATACATACACGTACATACGAACCTACATACATTCCTATATATATATTATATATATATATAAACATGCTGTGTGGTAAGTAGCTTGTTTACCAACCACATGGTTCCAGGTTCAGTCCCACTGCGTAGCACCTTGGGCAAGTGTCTTCTACTATAGCCTCGGGCCGACCAAAGCCTTGTGAGTGGATTTGGTTGACAGAAACTGAAAAGAAGCCCGTCGTATATATGTATATATATATGCATGTGTGTGTTTGTGTGTCTGTGTTTGTCCCCCAAGCATTGCTTGACAACCGACGCTGGTGTGTTTACGTCCCCGTTACTTAGCGCTTCGGCAAAAGAGACCGATAGAATAAGTACTGGGCTTACAAAAGAATAAGTCCCGGGGTCGAGTTGCTCGATTAAAGGCGGTGCTCCAGCATGGCCGCAGTCAAATGACTGAAACAAGTAAAAGAGTAAAAGAGAGACATTCCTATATATATATATATATATATTATATATATATATAACATACATTGTTAATAAAAATACCAATAGCAGATGAAAATCATCCAGGTCATTGCTGTATCTGCTTTCAATATGACACATAGATTGCTACTCTATGTATTTTCCTGATGCAAGACGCTGGAAAGACAAGAGCAACTCCGATATAATTTGAATTTATAATATTATAATGCGAAGTAAATACCACAAGACATGTGTTTCTGCAAATCCAACGATTACGCAGCCTATCACAGCAATTATAATTATTTCTAATTTTAAGGGATCGAGTTAGTCAATTAAATCGGTCTCTGTATTTGAATGATACTTTATATTGTCAACAACGAATGGACGTAGGGTCAGATTGCTCCCGTTGAGATTTGAAGACTACGTATATATATGCCCTTCGATCCACTGTGTTGTCTACTTCTATTATATATATAGCAATAATCATTTATAAATAAACATGAAGCTCAAAAATTTGGAGCAGTTTCTTAAATGGCTCTAGTTTGGGACTTTCCTGAGTCAGAAAGGTTGTATCGTCTTTCGATTCACATCTTTTGCATGGAAGCACTCCGTCGGTTACGACGACGAGGGTTCCGGTTGATCCGATCAACGGAACAGCCTGCTCGTGAAATTAACGTGTAAGTGGCTGAGCTCCACACACGTGTACCTTAACGTTTCTCGGGGATATTCAGCGTGACACAGAGAGTGACAAGGCCAGCCCTTTGAAATACAGGTACAACAGAAACAGGAAGTAAGAGTGAGAGAAAGTTGTGGTGAAAGAGTACAGCAGGGATCACCACCATCCCTTGCCGGAGCCTCGTGGAGCTTTAGGTGTTTTCGCTCAATAAACACTCACAACGCCCGGTCTGGGAATCGAAACCGCGATCCTACGACCGCGAGTCCGCTTCCCTAACCACTGGGCCATTGCGCCTCCACATCTTTTGCATACTGTGTATAGGTTTATCTCATTCCTCCTCCACTCCACTTTTTTTTCTCCTTAGCCTTCACTTGTATTAACCTCCACAGAAACTGCAACCAGCCCTTGTAATGTACACCCCATCGGACGTTTCTGTAGTTAATAAATGAAATTATTATTATTATTGTTGTTGTTGTTGTTAGACAGCAACCTCAGAATCTTTAGCTCGCCGAACAAAATGCTTCGCAACATTTCGTCCATTTTTACATTCCGAATTCAAATTCCACCGTGGTCGACTTTGTCTATCATCTTTTCAGGGCCAAATGTAATCGACTAGCCCCCACCCTACTGATTTCAGACCTTGTGCCTCTTGGAGAAAGAATTATTACTATTGTTATTATTATTGCTATGGCAGCGAGCTGGAAGAATCCTTAGCACGCCAGATAAAAATTCTTAACCGACATTACGTCCGTCTTTGTGTTTCAGTCCGAATGTCGTTGCGGTCGTCGTCGTCTTCTTCTTCTTCTTCTTCTTCTTCTTCTTCTTCTTCTTCTTCTTCTTCTTCTTCTTCTTCTTCTCTTCTCCTCCTCCTCCTCCTCCTCCTTCTTCTTCTTCTTCTTCTTCTTCTTCTTCTTCTTCTCTTCTTCTTCTTCTTCTTCTCCTCCTCCTCCTCTTCCTCCTCCTTCTTCTTCTTCTTTCAATCAGGACTCACGCCATTAGCCACAAAGAACAATCTCTAATTAGAGCCTACTCTAAGCTACAAAGAAGCTACAAAGAATGCGTGTGGCAACTTGAAGATCCACCCACCACACGCGATAGACTGGCGGTTGCACACGGCGCGAAAGCTACGTTGTTATCCTCATTCTGTAAACGGTTGGCTTTAACGGGGTGGAGAGCTGAACCATCCTGGGGTACAGAGGATTCGCAATCTAGACTAGGGTCTGAAAGTTTACCACACCATAGTGGGTTACACCATGGTTCCTCTGCTTTGTGACAGAAGTAGAAAGAAGAAGTGAGAAAAAGTTGTGGTGAAAGAAAACAGCGGGTTTCACCACCATCCCCCGCCGGAGCCTCGAGGAGCTTAGGTGTTTTTGCTCAATAATCACACACAATGCCCGGTCTGGGAATCGAAACTGCGTTCTTACGACCGCGAGTCCGCCGCCCTAACCACTGG
>NW_021833841.1:20000-35000 GCF_006345805.1 Octopus sinensis
GAGCCTGCCGAGTGCAACACTGTCACCATCAATGGCCTCAGTTTCATTACCAATGTTATTCACAATATTTTGTTTTTTTTTCATTGTCACTCATATGAGGTAGCGATTACCTGGTTGCGCAATTACCAGTGTTTTTATTGTGACACCATCACTAGATGTATCGTTAATCAGGACATGGAGGGACTCCTCCAGTTTCCTTTCATTATTATTATTTTCATCATCATTGATATCACTGATATCAGTAATTATTTTTTTTTGCTATTTGTCATTGTTATTATTAACAGACTCAGACGTTACACAGGCCTATGCAGGGCAGAGGTAGCACCAATTTCCAGTGCTGTTCACATGGACAGCCGCATAGAAAATTATACTATTTGATCTGGCCTTCCTCAGCTATGTTCTGTCATGCAGAACGACTTTCCAGAGAGTTCATTGCTCACTTGTAATATTCGGTATACACACAGTCTTCCATCGCCGTTGTGAGTTACTGCCTTTATTGTTGTAATTGTTGTATCTATGTGCAGTAGCATCAGTGGTGGCAGTAGCAGCAACAGTAGTAGGGTTGGGGTAGTGGTAGTAGTGGTAGTTGGGCCTCAGATTCCTGTACCATCAGAAAACTCGTAGTTGTAGTATTGACAACTGCAGCATATTATCATTATTTTAATTTTTATCATTATCACCCTCACCACCACTACTATTGTTATTTCCACTATTACTATTTCCATTTATTATTAAAAGATTTTATTAAATGTTCTTTATTTTCAAATTTTGTCCTGTACTTGAGATAATCGTAAATATGTGGTTGTTGGAAGAAACAGTTGTTGGAAGAAACAATTGTTGGAAGACTAGCAGCTTGGTGAATAGATCAAATTCTACAGGTCTATAAATAGATTCGGCAGATGGTGGGAGGTCAACCATACATAGAGATAAAATAATTTTTGCACCCTTTGGGTCAGCAGAGATCAAATGTGTTTACTACTACCAGCGACTAGTGAGAGCGCTGCCATTGGCCTTGAAAGGAGCAATTCAACCTGTTTTATTTGTAATTACTGGTAGAAAAAACAATTTTAACATATATATATATACTGATATTCACGTCGTTGAGTTTTTGAATTTCTGAATTCAATTTTGTTATTGCAATAGAAGGTATGTTTACATATTTGTGTAGGCAGGGGTAAGTTTCTCACAAAATTTGATATATTAAAGTTTTAAAGTTTTCTTGAGGTGTTCGTTTGTCTGTCCAGTTGGAGAATACAGTCGTATTTTTGCAATGAAAAAGATGGTTACATTTTCGAATACACAGGTAGAAAGGAAAGGAAAGAATAGGAAGGTAAAACTTTAAAAGAAAATTGTAGATATTAAGATTTTAAAATTTACTGGAGATGATCTTTTGTCTGTCCGAACAGAGAAAACTGTAGTGTTCTTGGAATAAAGAGGATGCTTACATTTTCAAATACTCAGGGAGAAAGGAAAGGATAGGTATTCAAAGAAGTTGTAGATATTAACGTTTGTTTTTTTAAAGCTGATCGTTTGTGTGTTCGAAAGCTGTAGGTATGTAAGTTTCCTAATTTATTTTGAGGGAGATTTGAACTATTCACAAGAAATAGCAGGTATTCCAGTAGGAGGAAGAGATGTTCTTCTTGATTTTTTTCATTTCTGAATTTCTTTTTCTTTTGGAATTTTTTCTTTTCTTTTTAAAAGGTTTGCTGTGGTTTACAGTTTTTGTAGTTGTGCAGTATGTATATATTAGCAGGTGCTTACCTCCTTAATTTTTCGCTTTTTTTTTTCGTGCATAAAATTGTGTTGTTACAATAAAAAGCATGTTTATATATTCGGGTAGTCAGGGAAAAAGAAAAAATAAGATGTTCACACAAAATTAGAGATACTAAAGTTTCTAAATTTCTTTTGATATGTTAGTTTGTATGTCCGTTCAGAGAAGACTGTAGTGTTTTTGCAATAAAAAGGATGTTTACATTTTCAAATACTCAGGGAGAAAGGAAAGGAAAGAAAAGGAAGGTAAAATTTTAACAGAAAATTGTAGATATTAAGGTTTTACAATTTACTGGAGGTGATCTTGTCTGTCCGAACAGAGAAAGCTGTAGTGTTCTTGGAATAAAGGGAGAGAGGAAAGATAGGTATTCACAGAAGTTGTAGATATTAAAGTTATTTTTAATAGCTTTAATAGTTGATCGCTTGTGTGCTCGAAAACTGTAGATGTGTAAATTCCTTAACTTATTTTGAGGGAAATTCAAAATACTCACCGGAAATTGTAGATATTCCAGTCTTTGGGAGTTAGTTTTCAGTTGTCCTGCTGGGTTGTATAAGTGTTTCTGCGTCTTCAGCTGCTGACAGGTCAGTACAGCGAAAAACACGTCCAGCTGCTATTATTATTATTATTATTAGATCTTTCCGACGCCGATAGACGTACGTGAATCAGCTCCGTGAATTTGACACCAATTTCATTGGAAATCTATTAATAGGTTTGAATATTTTTTAATATTTTTGTAGCCAAACCGACCGCTTCTTCTTGCGGAGCTCGTCGGTTGGGCGAAATTTTGCCCCATTCGGGGTGATGAAATTGCGTTTTTGAAAACTTGAACATTTGACATTTTTCAACATTTTGAATATTACAACAAAAAAAAACATGGCTATGAAGCGAACAGTTGGCTGTTCCTTCCTTCAAGATACACTCCCTCCGCAAACACACACAACTCGTACAAAACACCCACTTCACGCCTTAAAAGGCAACAAAGATTCTCCTTCCGAACCGCAGAGCACGCGCTCGGTTCAAAAGGAGAATGCTAGTCATGACGTCGCGTTCGACGTAATTCTTGATTTTCCCCCTCTGCCTTCACCCAATGCTTTGGTAAGGAAGGAGGAGAGGAAAAAAAAACAAATACAAAAATCATCACAACATTGACACGGAGATAAAAGAAAAAACTTCCAACAATTTTGCTCTTGCTGCGAAGCAAATTTCGGAGGAAGTTAAGATAACTCTAGAAGATGTGAAAAGAGCGAAGGAATTGTAAGGAAGGATGGCAATGGTATCTTCCTCAATACTCCACAAGAGGTGATTGAAAGCACCAACAAGCAAACAATAATTTACAAAGTTTTCGACAGAAAACTAAAAAGAATAACAAATGCCACACCCCAACAGTTGGAGATAGCTCTAAAGCCCATTTGGGCCCAAAAGAGCTACGTAACCAAGGGGAAGCGTTTTGGAACCGTGGAGGTTCGCTTCCCAACAGAGAGCTGGCAAGGGCGAACGCCATTTCGCCCTTGCAAACTGAGAATTTGTTACTAATTCCAACCCACCTCGGGCGAAGAGTGACAAAAATAAAAATCGACCTCGTCCCCCTGAGCTAAATATGTCATGGCTGGTGGCAGCTGTCCTCTATGATATAGAGGACACTACCACCATTCTAGATGTCAGGAGAGAGAGGGCGAAAAACTGGTTGGGGATGGGAGTGCTGCTTCTTGCGCAAATTCAGCAAGAGAATATAAGTAAAGTCCCTGATTTCGTAAGTTTGCCGGACGGCACCAGGCTAAACGTTGCTGTGGAGGGGCGAAAGCCAAAATGTTTTCTCTGCAGCAGCGAAAGCCACTTAAAGAGGGACTGTCCCATTCACAAAAAGAGGATGGAGGCTTTCAGCAAGAGGCAGCAGCAACAACAACAACAACAACAACAACAACACAAGCAACAACAACAGAAAACAAACAAAAACAGCAAGAGAAACACCAAAGGCTGCCACACCACCAACACCATCACCAACACCAGCACCAAGACGAGCAACACCACCTCCAACAACAACAACACCACCAAACCAACCAACACCGACAACCACCACCAACCAACACCGACACCAGTACCTCGAAGGTCGACAGCAGCGACATCAACAGTAACAGGAGCAGCGGCACCACCGATACCGGTGGAACCAGAAACTTTTCGTCCTGCTACTGAAGCAGACCCCTCAACCATTCCTTTGCCGGATGAAGAGATCTCGGATTGTGCGAGCTCGATTCCAACAAAGGAGAATGGAACATAGTACCTCCAAAAAAGAAAAGGAGGAAAAAACAAAAAGATTACAGGGAAGCACGAACAAACAGTACTTCCCAACATCAACAACAACATCAACAACAACACCACACTCACAACAACAAACAACAACAACAACACTTTCGACACCACTACTGCCACTACCACAGACACAAACAAACACAGACACAATTACAGACACGATTACAGCAGTGAATACAAGAAACCAGGAACTGGTTGAGTATTTGAAAAACAAAACAAGCACAAACATTACAGATTTCATAATACCTACACACAACACACCACCAGCACACATTCTCACAATTAAAATAAACAAAACAGTTTACAACGAAATAAAACAAATATTCCCTAACGATGTGGGATCGTTAGGGAAAAGTTTCTCTCAGAAACTTTACAAAAATATTATTGAAGCACCCGTGCAAAAGCACAAGGGAGCCACCCCCACCACCAACAACAGTAAGTAGAGCCTTTTTTCTCCTTTTTTTTCCCCTAACTTTTGAAACATGGCAAATCTTAGAATCGGTTGTTTGAATGTGAGAGGCCTCGGGTCACCTTGGAAACAGGGTCACCTGTTAAACGACCTGAGGTTTCATGATGTGGATGTAGCAGCCATCAGTGAAACCAGGCTCTCCGACCCGCAGGAACTCGCAGCCCTTTTCGGCGGATACGAGATATTTCTATCTCCGTGTCGGCCGGGAGCGGGCGGTGGTGGTACTGCGGTGTTGTTTCGGAAGGGCCTGGACCTGAAAATAAGGACAGTCTTCTTGGATCCGGAAGGTAAGTTGGTGGTCCTCGACGTGGACGGTAGTGACGGCGGTGCTTTCAGACTGCTGGCTGCCTACGCTCCGACAGGAGCAGGGCAGTCGGATTATTTCAAACGTCTGGAAGTTTTCCTGGGAACGTCACGCACTCTAGTACTAGTTGGGGATTGGAACGCTGTCTTAGACGAACGTTTCGATCGGGTGGGCAGGGGAGCGTCTGATAGGAGAGGGGGAGGTTGCAAGAGCCTCGCCAACCTACTCGGCCGCTTTCAGCTGTCCGACAGGTTTCGACTAGACAACCCGAATGTGCCAATGTGGACTTGGACAAACGCATCGGGTCGTCTAGATCGTACTTAGATAGAGTGTTTTGTAGGCCAGCGGATAAGGACAGCGTAGGGTGTCCACAATTCCACCTAGTCGAATATACGGACCACAAATTAGTGATCTGTACGGTCGACTTAGATAGGCTACATAGACAGGGACCCGGCTACTGGAAGCTGAACGCGTCGTTAACGGCGTGCAAAGCTTACAGAGACCGGATTAGTTTACTAGTTAAGCGGGCGCTCACGGGGGCAATCATCAACAACAACTGGTGGTTGCCCTCAAGAGAGCAATTAGAGTAGAGTCGATTAGGTATAGTAAGACTCTAGCTATTGAACGTAGGAAGAGAGAGCGGGATTTAGTTAAGAAACTAGACGAGGCTCTTGACACTGGCATCGCGACCGACGTGTTGGCGGCAAGGTTGGCCCTCGACCAACACTTCGACGCAAACACGAAGGCTGCGTTGTCAGAGCTAAGGCACGTTCGCTAAGCGGGGAGGGGACTAGAGCCGCTCGATGGGCCCGCGTGGCGGAGGCGAGGCGAAGCGAGGCAACAGAGGCAACCATTCGGTCTTTGGTGGACCAGAACGGGCGCGAGGTTACCCAACCGAAGCAGATGTGTACGGTGCTTCAGCGGCACTTTGCTCAACTGTTGGGTAGGACGAGCGGTGGAACGGACACCAACGGTACAGACTTCGGTGTGTACCTGGACGGACTGCCGCAACTCTCGGACAGCGAGGCAGAGTGCTGCGAAGGACCGATATCTGCCTGGGAAGTACAGGAAGCGATGAAGAGTTGCAGAGAGAGGTAGATCGCCGGGTTTGGATGGTCTGCCCTACGAGCTTTACTTTTCAATGCCAGACTTGTTTGCGGACCTATTGGCAAACGTCTACTGCAACTGGCAGCAAAACGGGAGAATTCCTGCTTTTGTCTGTCGAGGGGTGGTGGCTTTGCTAAAGAAGGACCCAAACAAGGGGGACGTTATAGGGAATTTCCGGCCCATCACTCTGCTCAATGCAGAGTTGAAGATTTTGGCCAAGGTGCTAGCCAAGAGATTGGCGCTTGTCGTGGACAAGCTGGTCGGCGGGACGCAGACATGCGCCGTGCCGACCAGGTCGATACACGACAACCTCCATCTCATGCGCTACATCATAGAGAGGGTGGGTAACGACGCTGGCGCGGGTGGGGCTTTGATCAACTTGGATCAGAGTAAAGCCTTCGATAGGGTCGACCATCGGTACCTGGCAGCTGTCCTCAAGGCAGCCGGCTTCGGTCCAGTCTTCCGCGGGTGGATCGCTGCTTTATACAGCAACATCTGCTCGGTGATACGGGTGAACGGTCACCTTTCGGAACCGTTCGACATCTCGCGTTCGGTCCGCCAAGGATGCCCTCTCTCTCCCTCTTGTACATTTTGACTCTCGAGCCATTACTGCGCAAGTTGGAGGCTTTGAGGGGCATCCCGCGCGATCTAGGAGGCGGAAACAGCGTGTCTGCTTATGCCGACGACGTCACCGTGGTGGTGTCGAGCCACAGGCACATTGGCCTGATTGGCGAGACGCTAAACCAGTACGAAGCGGTGACAGGGGCAAAGATTAACGCGGAAAAGTCTGTGGGCTTGCAACTGGGCACCTGGAGAGGCAAGCCCATGCCGTCCAACAGCGTCGTAGGGCGCTGGACAGACGGACCCGTTAAACTGCTCGGGGTCTGGTTCGGTCCGGACTCCAGGTGGATAAGAACTGGGAAGAGGTGACGAGCAGGGTGGCACTGGCACGTCTCACCAGAAATGGGCCGAGAGGAAGCTGTCCCTGAAAGGTCGAGCGGAGGTGGCGAATGCGTACATCGCATCCATCATTATTACCGCTTGACCGTCGTCCCTTGTCCCGACCGCTGGTTGGCCAAGCTGGTACGCCTGCTCTTCGACTTTTTGTGGAAGGGTCAGGTGCCACTGGTCAGGCGATCCATCTGCTGTCAACGACCGCTGAACGGAGGCCTTGGAATGCCGTGGTTGCTGTTGCGCAGACATGCGCTCAGGCTGCGGCATCTCAAGCGCTTCCTAGACGGTGGAACAGGTGTGGTCGTCTTTTGTCAGACGCGATTTTCCGCAGCTCGTCTCTTTGACGGAGCTGCAGACCTGGATCAAACGTAGACCGAGAAAGGGCGCTTGGCACCTCGAGTGCCGTCAAGCCCTCTCCGCCCTCCGTCAGGCGGGCAATGCGGTCGGTTACAGCTCCACTCTAGCGTTCTATAGAGGGTTAGTGGAGGAAAAATGCGACGACGTTCTCGGGGAAACTCTAGGCGTTGAAGACGACGAACTGAGCGGTCTGTTCGGGAGGACTTTCGGGCCGGGGCCGATGGATAATTTCCAGAGGTCTCTCGCCTGGCAGTGCTACCGAGGGGCTCTGCCTGTTCGAGATAAACTCTACCGGCACGGAAGTGCCGTCAGCCGGGCCTGCCCGAGGTGTTGCCAGGACGACGAAACCGTTCTGCACGCACTCGTCCAGTGCCCGAGTATTGCTGAAATATGGGTTTATGTCGAACAGCTACTGTCACGTGTAGGACGGATCCGACTATCGGCCGAATCCATAGTGAAGATTGCCCCGCCGACCTCCTTTAACAAGGGGGCGAGGCCGTTTTCTTGTGCTTGTGGCTGTGGCGAAAGAAGTCGTGTGGTGGACTCGTTTGAAAGGGCTAAAGTCAGACACTTTCCTCTTTGGTCAAGGCCTCATCAACTTTTACAAGTTTCACTTGAAAAGGAAGATGAGGTTAGAGAGGAAAGTGCTGTCCGATAGCAGTTTATGAAAGGTGGGTGAATTGTGCGAGACTGGCCTGTATAAATGGACCAGTTCTCAGGTTTCGCCTGTGATTTCAAAGAAAAAGGTAATGTAAAAGGAGAAGAAAGGGGACTCTACACACCCCTTTTTTTTGACCAGGCTCCCGTTGGCTTTTGTAGGGTTTTTTCCACCGGGAACATTTCGAGACGTCTCCCCATTTGGGAGTTTTTCATTGTTTTTAATAATCATTGCTTTAAAGTTTTTTTACACGGATTTTTTTAACAAACGGACAAAACCCTTTGTAACCTTCGCCTGTCTTGTCCCTTTATGTAATCATGCGTGTCAGCCCTTGTGCCAATAAAAAAATTGATTATTATATTATTATTATTATTATATTATTATTATTATTATATTATGATTATTATTATTCAGTAGTCTTAATTTTAATCATGTGTTTTCAGCACACTACCGAGCGCTGCTCTGTGTGCTATGGGTATGTGCTGTGATTTGTTGTGATGCTCTTATTTTTACTGTATTGAAAGTGCTTTACGTAGGATGTGTATTATTATTATTATTATTATTATTATTATTATTATTATTATTATTATTATTATTAAAAATTTTTTTTATTCCCGATACAGAATATTGGATCTAACGAAAAGGAGAAATTTTGATATTTATGTCTGTCTGTATGTATGCTTTATATGAATTTAAACGTTTATTTAATAGATAGTGGGATATATATATATATATAATATATATATATATATATATATATATATATATATATATATATATATATATATATATATATATATTATGTTATATATTATAATATGGCGTCAGATAGAAAGAAAGAAAGAAAGAAGGAAGAAAAAAGAAGGGAGAGAGAAGAGAGTTAGATAGGAAGATAAGGAATCGGGGAGACAGAGAGAGGGAGAAACAAAAAGCGAATAAGAATGAAATACAAAAAGAAATATCTAGAAAAATATAAAGTTAGGAGGACATGCCTAATTGAAGAATTAGCCGAGATGAGAAGGATCGAACACATTCTACGATAGTTTCACTTAAAAGCAAAAAGGATACTCGTTTCCGGTCCAACATGTTTGGTTATCGGAAACACCAACATGGCGAGCAATAACATTCGCTGCTGCACCGGAAGCCACCTCTATTGGGCAATTCATCACTGGGAAATAGGGTGAAATGAAGGCTGTTGAGATAAGATGGGGAATCAAAAGCATAAAATAGTTTTGTCAGCCTCTTAGTCTTTCTACCTCTCTTTCCTTCTCTCACCTCTCTTTGCGAATCTCTCGTTCTTTCGTTCTTTCTCTCTTTCTCTCTTTTTTAAATGCAATTGCTTTCCGCATTATTATATCAATGTATATTTGTATATGTGTATGAACGTGTGCGCATGCATGTCTATATAGATGTGTATACATTTATATGTATTTGCATGCATGTGCATGTATATATATACACACATACATGCCTATATATATATATAACGTATGTATATATATATATACATATACATATGTATACATACATATATATATATATGTGTGTGTGTGTTTGTGTGTGTGTCTGTACGTACGTATGTATGTATGTATGTATATATGTATATGCATGTATGTTCATGTGTGTGGATATATATGTAGCTGTGTATATACCAGTGTAATGTAGATTTTCGTGACAAAGCGGCATAGACATAATTTGCATAAGAATCATACGTGTGTCTGTATACATGCGTGCGTGTGCGCATACATGTGTGTGTGTGTGTGTGTGTGCATACATGTGTGTGTGTGTGTGTGTTAGGTCTACATATGTCTGTCTATGTGTATGTATCTATGTATGTATATGCATGTATTTACCCGCGCTTTTCTGTATGTGCTTGTGAGTCTGCGACCGTATTTTGAGGTGTGTTTGAGACTCACATATGTTCGAGAGAGTGTAATTTATTCTTGCAATATGCCTCGGAGAGTTTTAATCCAATCATCATGAATAAACATGACACTGCTCCAACAGAGAGAGACGTGGGGGCCTAAATTTATGGATATGTGACTGCGTCGGTGAATACGTGCTTGCGCACAGATTTGGGCGAATATAAACGAATATTTGTACAATAATTTCATGAATATAAGTAAAAGTCTGCTGTCTACACATAACGACACGCGCCTCCATAAACGCGTTCATCTATAACTATCTATTTATGTATCTCTGTGTGTCTATGTATCAATCTGTCTATCGACTTATCTATCTGTCTCACTTTCTTCCGCGCTCTCTCTCTGTTTCTCTCTCTCTCTCTGTCTCTCTCTCTCTCTCTGTTTCTCTCTCTCTCCCTCTCTCTCTCACTGCATGTGAGTATACATATGTATGTGTGTGTGTGTGTGTGTGTTCACATAGTAGCTCTCTGCCTTTGTCTATATCTATCTACTCATCAATTTATTGCCCTATCTATTTGCTTATCCACTTATTTATCCATCTATTTATATATATATATATATATATATATATATATATATATATATATATATATATATCCGTCTGTATATTTATATCTGTCTGTCTGCCCCCCCTCTCTCTCTATCTATCTATCTATCTATATATCTTTCTATCTATCTATATCCATTTAACAAGTCACCCATTAATTTATCTATGTAGCTGTGAATACAATCATATACTTCTCCATGTGTGTGTGTATATATATATATATATATAGATAGATAGATAGATAGATAGATAGATAGTTAGTTAGATAGATAGATAGAGAGAGAGAGAGAGAGAGAGAGAGAGAGAGAGAGAGAGAGAATTTAGAGACAATATATTATATTGATTGATTCTTATCCCATAAGAAATCAAAGAAGCATTCTCCAAGTTTTCCTAATATGCCAAGATCCCTTATCCTATGGCAGATGATTCCATGATCAATCTTGTCAAACGCTTTAGTAAAGTCAAGGTATATGCAGTCAGTGTCCATTCCATTCAGGAGATTATTGAGGATAGTGCTACGGTGTTGTAATAATTATGTCAGGCAACTTTGTCCAGTCCGAAAACCATGCTGTGTATTATCTAAGAGGTTGTTTTCCTCAAGATCCGTTGCTGCTAACGGTCATCTCTCAGCAAAGTCACCCGTAATAAGTGGTATACCTCAGGGTACGGTTCTAGGACCATTATTATTTACCATAACCCTATCAGGCATAAGCTCACAAGTGCAACCAGCCAACCTAATGAGTTACGCTGACGACACAATATAAACGGCTATCCAAACCATCACGCTCCAAAATGACCAAAACGTCATTTTTCAATTGGCGGATAAAAATAATATGAAATTTAATACATCAAAATTTCAGGCCCTTCATTATGGAAGGAATAGATACAAATCCCAATATTTGGCGCCAGATAATACAATGATTCAGAGCACCGCCCGCATACGGGATTTAGGAATATTCATGTCAGTTGATGCATCTTTCGTCATTTACATCACCAAACTGACTTCTAAATGCAGACATCTCATAGGCTGGAGCCTACGAACTTTAATGACAAGAGAACTGGTAGTTATGCTAGCTTTATGGAAAACCTTAGGTCTGAGCAGCTCTGGTCTCTAAATTCACTCGGTCTCATAGAAGAAATTGAATGGTTACAAAGAACATTCACCAGCAAATGATGCATCTTTCATCTATCACATCACCAAACTGAACTCTAAATGCAGATATCTCATAGGATGGATCCTACGAATTTTCACGGCAAGAGCACTGGTAGTTATGCTAGCTCTATGGGAAACCTTCTGAGCAGATTAGATTACTATTCACAGCTTTGGTCTCCAAATTCACCCGGTCTCATAGAAGAAATTGAAGGGTTACAAAGAACATTCACCAGTAAAATAACTTCGGTTAATTACCTTAATTACTGGGAACGCCTAACAGCCCTGCGTCTCTACTCTCTTGAACGCCGAAGAGAGAGAGAGAGATATTATCATATACGTATGGAAGATCCTGGAGGATCGGCATTAGAGCGAATTTTAATGTTCGAACTGGCAGGTATTGTCAGCTTCCAAATATACCATCTTCAAACTCACGAACAAAACTTCTACTGTAACAAGTTAATGTTCAGGGGTCCTCAAGTAGTCAACTGCTTATCCAAAGAGATTAGAAATATAAAAGGGACCTCTACTGAAACTTTCAAAACAGCATGGGATGAACTCCTAACAAGGGAACCGGACCAACCAACCATTCAAGGATACACTCAGGGAAGAACGGCAACTACAGGAGGCGCAATGGCCCAGTGGTTAGGGCAGCGGACTCGCGGTCGGAGGATCGCGGTTTCGATCCCAGACCGGGCGTTGTGTGAGTTTATTGAGCGAAAACACCTAAAGCTCCACGAGGCTCCGGCAGCGGGTGGTGGCGACCCCTGTTGTAGTCTTTCGCCCCAACTTTCTCTCATTCTTTCTTCCTGTTTCTTGTTCCCGACTTCCTACGCAACCGCTGAGCCTGGATGCGCATTCATCCATCCGTCGATGCTCTCGGTGTCGGGGGTTGACCTGCTTTCTCTTCTGCGGGTCTTACGAATAGTAAAGGGCCACGTTTCGGACTTCTCCCACTGGGACGAAGACCGCTTCGCTCAACAAACAAACAAACAAACAAACAGCAACTACAAACTCGATCATCGACCAACTGTCAATAATAAATCGACAACAAAACTAAAATATCTCGTTTTTGGATTTGGTTTGCAAGATTCTTTATGCGAGTTCGTGTTTTGAAGCATATTCTGTTGTTCCTGGGGAGAATCATTTTCTTTTGTGCCTTATAATTTAACACACTCACCGGTAAAATTTCCACTTATTCTTTATTTTCATTGCGTCTTGCAACCTTTTCAATAGTCTTGAAAACTAAAATAAATAGATACATTTTTAAATTAAAGTAAAAAAATAATTAAGGCGGTGCTCCAGCATGTCCGCAGTCCGGCGACTGAAACCATTAAAAGAATAAAAGAATATATATATATATGTATATATATATGTATATCCATCCATCATCCATCCATCCATCCATCATCCATCATACATACATACATACATATATATATATATATATATATATATATATATATATATATATATATATATATAACGGGAAGCTTTATGAAAATAGACAAAAGACGAAGGCAGGTGGAAAACAACAAACAATTGTATTAGTATGGCGCTCAGGAAATATAAATAAAACAAGTCTTTAACGTTTCGAGCCTACGCTCTTCATGCGTGTATGTCTATGTGTGTATATGTGTGTGTGTGTATTTGTGAGTCCTTGTGCAGATGAGTGTATTTGTAGCAGTATGTATGTGTACGTGCGCACACGAATATATGAGCCAAGGTAGGTACATTACTTTAAAACACAAATACTCAGAGATTTAACCGCTTGGAAAAAAATTATAGACCTCCCCCCCCACTCCAAAACAGTTAAATAAAGGGATCCGGCAACACAGACATGGAGACGGATCAACACAGAGACATTATAGACTTACAAGAACCCCCACCAAAACCACCACCATTATCACTACTGCCACCACCACCACCACCATTACAGAGGAAATATGCGTCTAAGCAAATAAAATTTAGGAAACAAAGGTTGTATATGCATCTGACATAGACACCTGGATGAATATAGTGAAATCTCTTTATCTTTATTCAGAATTCGAAGGTATTCTTTTAAAAATCCGGACACAGGAGGTCACGTTAAACAGAATAGCGGTTAATATCAGCGGATATTGATATAAGGGTATTGTATGTATAAATAATTTTCTACAAGGACCATCTGTTGAATGGTATTTAAGCTGCATTATATTTTGGTAGCGGTGGTAGTAGTGGTGGTCATATTGGTTGTTGTTGATGTTGTTGACTTTTGTTGTTGTTGTTATGGGCAGGAAGGAAGGAAGGAAGGAGTGGTCTCCGTAGTTTTGAATTCGAACCTCGATGAAGTCAACCTTTCAACTCTCATTTTTAACGAGGTCGTTAAAATAAAGTACCACTTGAGTATTGGAGTACGTATATCCTACCGTGTGAAGACGTGTGGCTTAGTGGTTAGGGTATTCGGCTCGCAATCGTAAGGTCATAAGTTCGATTCCCGGCGCCGTGTTGTCATTGAGCAAGACATTCTATTTCACGTTGCTCCAGTCTACTAATATGGCAAAAATGAGTTGTACCTGTATTTAGAAGGTGCGGCCTGATCACGTTCTCTGTCACGCTGAATCTGCCTGAGAACTACGTTATGAGCACACGTGTCTGTGGAATACTCAGTCACTTGCACATTAATTTCGCGAGCAGGCTGATTTGTTCATTGGATCAACTGGAACACTCGTCGTCGTAACCGATGGAGTACTAATTAATAATATTCTACTGTACAACTTCCCACAATAAAAATTCATGTCTGTGTGTCCACGTTGGAAACTAATTCTCTAGTTATTACTCGCCTTTCTAAGCCGGCGAGCTGGCAGAATAGTTAGAGAGTCAGTCAAAATAAGTACCAGTTGAATACTGGGGTTGATGCAATCGACTAGTCCTCTCCCTCAAAATTTCAGGTTTGGGGCTTAAGGTAGATATGATTATTATTCTTTTACCCGGTCGTTCGATCCATTAAACAGGCTGGTCATTGAACTATCTTCTAAGTGGCTGAATATTCCATAGACACTAGTGCCCTTAATTCTCAGGCGGAATAACTGGGACGTGTGACAAAGTTGAACTGCTGAATTACATGTATAATCCATTCGATGAGTTTCCAGGAATTTCCCGCCTATCGAATTCCAACCAAAAGTCTAGGTTGCGCCGAGGATATGGTAAAAGATACACTTCGCCAAAAGATCGAACTCAGGTTCTCGTGATTGCAAAGTAAATTTCTTAGCCATTCGGCCATGCTATGTCTATTACGTACACGTGCACAAGCACGTTCGCAGCCACTCCATACACACGCATGCACCCCCCCCACACACACACACTGACCCCCCCCCCATATATATATAAATATATACATACACGCACCTATGTATATATATGTTTCTCTATATGTTTTGTAAGATTCCCGATGTGAAATCGTGTGTTGAAA
>NW_021833841.1:37500-40000 GCF_006345805.1 Octopus sinensis
ATTAATGAAAGAATTATTCGCAGTGGCTGCTTATTTTGCTTTCTGAATTATATTTTCTACATAAAATTGAACGACGAAATAGCTAGTCAAGTCGAGAGCGCAATAAAATTGAAATAAAAATTGGAAAAAAAAAAAAAAAACAAAGAAAAGAAAAGACTTGTTATTTTTGTTGTTGCTTGTATAGTTGCTGTTGTTGTTGTGGATGATGATGATGATGATGATGATATTATTGATGTTGTATAGAGAGAAAATGATTGGTGAGAAGAAGGAGTAGGATGCAGAATGCGGACAAGAATGGGGACGATGATAACGATATCGATAATATAATGATAATTCGTTTCTAATCTTGGTACAAGGTCAGTAATTTTGAAGGAAGAGGCAAGTCGATCACACCGACTCCGGTGCTTGACCGGTAACTGTTATTTTACCGACTCCGAAAGAATTCAAGCGCGTGGCCCAGTGGTTAGTGGTTAAGGTGCTGCATTCACGATCACAAGCTCGGTGTTTTCGATTTCCTGATAGGGCGGTGCGCGAAATATGCTACTTGTTGTTGTATTTCGTCTTCGGAGAATACTTCCCTCCCATCAGATGAGATGTGTTCATGTTTAAATTCACGTACACGTTATTATTTAAACCCCAAAGAATTCCTCTTAACACATGGCTATGATGCTCCCCAACTACTTCTGCTCGGGATCAAAGATGCACATATCGTCAGCCACCAAGGGATATGCTCAACTGCCTACGGTCAAGCAACTGACAAACAGATCTGTGGTATTGACTAGAATATTTGTTGTAGTCCATCTTTTATACCTGGACACAACAAGGTACATAACAACACTTCCAATCAGTTAAGATCAAAAGCCATGAGAACCACTACTTTGTACTGCATAAGGACAATTTATTAGCATTGCTATTTTTGTTATTATTATTATTAGTAGTAGTAGTAGTAGTAGTAGTAGTAGTAGTAGTAGTAGTAGTAGTAGTAGTAGTAGTAGCCGCAGCAGTAGCAGCAGTAGCAGCAGCAGCAGCAGCAGTAGTAGTAGCAGCAGCAGCAGCAGTAGTAGTAGTAGTAGTAGTAGTAGTAAGGCGGCGAACTGGTAGAATCGTTAGCACACTGGGCCAAATGCTTAGTCACATTTCGTCTGTCTTTAAATTCTGAGTTCAAATTTCACCGAGGTCGACTTTGCCTTTCATCCTCTCGGAGTCGATAAAATAAGTCCCTGTTGAGCACTGGGGTCCCCCACCCAAATCGCTGGCCTTGTGCCAAAGTTTGAAACCATTATCGTATATAAAGGTGACGAACTGTCAGAATTTGTAACACGCCGGACAAAACTCTTACCGGAATTTTTTCCAACTCCTTACGTTCTGAGTTCAAATTCCGCCGAGGTCGACTTTGCCTTTTATCCTTTCGGGGTCGATAAATTGAGTACCAGTTGCGTACTGGGGTCGATCAAATCGACAGCCCCCTCACTCAAAATTTCGGGTCTTGTGCCTATGAGCGTTACGTTCTGAGTTCATATTCTGCCGAGGTCGACTTTGCCTTTTATCCTTTCGGGGTCGATAAATTAAGTACCAGTTGCGTACTGGGGTCGATCTAATCGACCGGCCCCCTCCCCCAAAATTTCGGGTCTTGTGCCTAGAGTAGAAGAGAATACTGCTGACTTGGTGCCAAAATTAGAAAACATATTAATGCTCGTTTCTTACCACCACAATAGAAGTGGGATTTCTGGATATTTAAAGATCCATTTGTTTAGAAACTTCTGAAGAAACTCCTCATTTTTTCGTCGTGACTAACTGGCAACGTAATAAGAATGTTGATTAGAATGCATCGCGTAATATTTTATTCCGAATCTTTGAGTTATGAATTCAAACCCTGCTGAAATCAACTTCACCTTTCATATTTTCGAGATCGATAATTTTTTAGTTAGCAATGTAACGGAAAAAGGGAAAAGATAAGTCAATGAGGTGAAGGATCCTCTGCATGATTGTTCGGCCATCGCAAAATAGCACAAATAGTTTTCCTTGGCCCTTTAGCATTCAGATTATTCTGTCAAATGTAATGCTTAATTATTCGCATTGTTTTAAATTAATTTTGCATTATTTCATAGCTTTGAGATTTTGATGATATAATTGCTTATTTTTAGAATTACATTATAAGGTAGATGCGAGAGGCTCGATTTGGTTACTTGAACATAAAACAGAAAGAATTTTTCGGCCTGATATGGCCAGTTTGAATGTTCAAGGGTTAAATCAGGGTTTCTGAAACTAATAAGTGCCACGTCTCCTACGGGGGAAAAAAACCGAAAGATTTTGCCCCTCCCACAACGTGTGAGTTTATTAACGAGAATACAAGATTGAATTTATTTCCCTACAATTCTTCTATTTTGACCAGTGGCAGCTCGCGTATAGGCACTACGGAACTGCAGCACCCCCTATTTCCACTCGATATTATCGATAACATTCAATATAACGAGTCCTTTCTTCTTTAATTCTTTCTTTA